>NC_026004.2:94245809-94362889 GCF_000442705.2 Elaeis guineensis | reverse complement strand
CTTCAGGTGGTCAGGTACTGAGGACAGTTTCATTTTCAATGGCCGTCTGAATTGCAGTAGAAATATTTTTCTTTTCAGCAGCCTTCTTCTTCGGTTCCATCTTCTTCCTTTTTTCATCCACCTTCTGCTTCTTCGCAGACTTCTTCTTCTTTCCAAAAATTTTCTCTTGGAAGAAGTCCGCTCCACAGTAAGGACTGAGTCTTTTGAACTCTTCAAAGAAAGCTCAGCTGTAACCAACATGTTCATTAACTCAGCCAAGGTACACTGCATCTTATGTATATAGAAGTTCATGATGAACTGACCATATGCATCGGATAAGGACTGAAGGATCACATCAATCTAAAATCCTTGTCTAAGATGATACCGAGCTTCTCAAGCTCCTCAAAGTCCTTGATCATTGTCAAACAATGATCTTGGACTGACTGCCCATCACTCATTTTAGCCTTAAAAAGTCTTTGGCAGACTTGATACTTGGCTGCGCGACTTTATTCACCAAACAACTCTGTAGGTGAGCCAACATTTGGTGGGTAGTCATAATATTCTCATGCTAGCACTGCAAGTCATCAGACATTGCACCCAACATGTAGTACCTGGCTTTGTTATCTTCAACCATCCACTTTTTCAGAGATGCTCTCTGTTCAACAATCGGACGTGCTGGCATGGCAGGTGGGTCCTGATCCAAGACATGAGTCAGTTTCTCGAAACCCAAAAAAATTTGTAGTTCCTCAATCAGTCTTTAAAATTAGGTCCAGTCAATCTATGGGTGTCTAGTATTTTGGTCAGGGGGTTGGATACAGACATGTTTCCTGTAGAAAGTCAAAAGTTTCCAGTTAGATTTTATAATCAGACTTAACCAATTTGTTTAGGGGTTTCATTTTTAAATAAATTAGGCTCCCACTATTTTCTCAGATCCCTACACTCCTTAGGTAGAGATGCGAAAATCTTCATGATTAGTGATTTCTAGTGGGTGGTGTGGTCTCACCTACTGGCTCATCACCTCACCTAACAGTTATTGGTGATGGGTCAACCGATGAGTGGACAACCTTATCCAATAATTCTCTAATCATGATGCACCCAAAACTTGATCTCTAATTCATGAAGCTCACCGTGTCCGAAATAGTGCTCCAATCTTTAGTTAAGTCAGATCCACCATTTGTACGAACTAGATTCCTGATTGAGTCCCTCATCGTATCCGAAATATTGAGCACAACCCATCCTCTAATCCGTAGCATCCAATGCCTAATGGACATGGTTTCATCTTCTCGATGCAACTAAACCACTATAACCAACCGAGAACAATCAACCCGAGAAGGGCCCACACATCCACAATGGTGGAAGACTTTAGACTTAATATTTTCTTATGGAGATTTAATTTAGATCTCATTAAACTTGACTTGACATAGTCATAACAATTATGACTAACTTAGTGACATGGGTTAGCTCGAATTGTTAGCCACCTCAAATCAGAATTGGGTCGACACATATGGCCAGGTAAGTGAGACCGGTGGAAGGGATATGTCATTAACTTGACAAGAATGCATTCGAGTCGAATAGCTCCCAATTAAAAACTAGTCGATCACATCTGCCCAACTTACCTTAGACACCAAATTATCGAACCAGAACCAATTGGGTTAGCCTACAATCCAGGCTCTAACCACTGAGCCAAATTAGGTCTTAACTTGATCGAGTCATATCTAAATGTGATTCGATCTTGACCTAGACATAATCCTATTAGGCTGGTCAATCATTAGCTTTCATGATCCCACTTAACCAACTTTTGATTTGGTTTGATCAACCGCTAGACCTAATTTAGCTACCCAAGCTCGAATCCAATTTTATGAAAATGACTTAGATCTGAAATTCTCAATTTTAGACCTAATTTAATTTTATAAGCTAAATTCATTAATTAAGTCTTGGGTTCATAAACAAAACATGTAAAATAAATCCTAGGGTTTCAGGATCTAGGGTTTTGCAGAAAAGTAAATTTTAGTTTCTAATTAAGGATGAACGTGCAGCACCCCTACACGCCATAAGAACACCCCATTGAATGGGAGGAGAGGGTCTTAAACCCTACTTTATTCTTATGACCAGACGACCATGAGAAATATCTTAATCAGAAATATTGATTTAACTACAAAACTTGTTAGATCTAAGTTACATATCACATATATAATTTCAGATCTAACTTATACATGCTTTGTATACATCTCATGTATTAAAATCTGATCTAATTAGCATGCTTTTAGATCTGATACATCACATGTAATATCTAAAAAATAAGATTTAAATTAAACTATTCAATATAAAATCTATTCTAGACAGTTACTAGAATAATTCTACAACTAGTCTAGGCATGCAGCAGATCAATCTTATAAATTAATTAAATTTTATTTTTTATTTTTTAATCTGAATATAATATTTATAATATCAGAAAATTAAAGAATAAATTAGATCTAATTTATATTTTAATCATATTAAAATATAAAATTTCAAGACTATTCATAGTTTAAACTATTCCTAGTCTAGTCATACATCTCATACATGTTAGATCTACCTAGATTTAATTTTAAATTTTTTGATTTCAGATCTAATTATATCTAATGTAATATCTATAATCTATTAATATTAGATAAATAAATATAAAAATTAGATTTAAATTAGATCTGAAATAGAGCCATCAATCTGGCTCTGATACCAGTTGAAGGGAAAACCATCTTTTTCCTTGTAGGATCTTTCAAATCTAATGAGATCTGAAATGTAATATTTAAAAAAAAAATTATCTTACAATATTTTAAATCTAAGATCTATTAGATTTAATTTTTATTATCTAATATTTAATCTAAAATTAAATCTATAACTTGAGAAATAGAGTAATACCTCTAGGATAACTAGATTACCCTATAATTGATCGCAGCAACGCCCGAGGTTCTAAAATAGCCATGCAGTCATCTGACCTCTATCGGTATCCACTCAAATAGGATCTAGATTATCTTCTCCTCACAAATTTTTACTCCAAAAATCAGATCTAGATCTGATCTACAAGATCTTCAAAAGATCTTCTGAAGCTGGAGCAGCAGCTTCTCGATAAATAACTGCAGCCTTCTGTTCAGAGAGCCACCACGCCTTGGACAAGCACCAGATGGACATCCAACATCTTGGACGTGAAGAGGGGAGAGAGAGGAGTAGAGGGGATATAGAGAAGTGGAGGGAAATCTTGTTTCTGCTGGGTATTGAGTAGAATCTCTTCCCTAGTCGCAGACAGGGTTTAAATAGACCCTGCTGCACCATGCAGTGCCATATCATTCGACCAATCAAAAAATTCTAATTAATTTTGAAAAAATTCTGATTGGTGGAGTGATATCATCTGATCATCTTAGATAAGAATTCCTATAATCTCTCCTACTATTGGCACCAACACTGGATAAGCACAGTGAGATTGGCACCCCACAGTCCAAGTCGATCAAGGGATCAGAGTCCTCATCTCATGGGACTCTATCCTTATCCACTTGGGGCGCACGCCCAATCTGATCTTGGCACCCACTTTGAGACCTAATTTAGTAGGTGGACACTTCGCAAAAATTCTCCAATAACCTCTTGCCAAGTGGCCTTCAGTTTAAGATCCATAAGTTAACGTTTGACTGATATCCTAAAACAGAAATGACAGGTGATAGGAATTAGTAGGTGTTGTCTTAAATTCATCTCATGAATTAAGACAAGGCTTTTTTGAACTGGACTAGCTCTAGTCAGACTAAAAAAAATCTTCTTAAGGTTCTCTGGGTGAGTCAAATCATATTTGGCTCAGTCGAGATGAAAAAGATTGCACGAGGAGAAAGTTAGGCTCAATCGTGTGCTAGCATGATTTTCTTAAACCTAATTGGATCTAATCTAAATCAATCGAACTGGGCTAGCTCAATTGATGACATCCAGACCTTAACTCTTATTTGTGTGACCTAGTTAGGTTCATTTTCATATGGTAATGAGACATATCGTAATCTCATCATCGACATCATCGAAACTCCTTTCGATGGATCAGAACTCTTCTGATTCAGATAATTAGAATGATCGATCATCAAGATCATTCTAATTGCTCTCAAAATTTATCAATGACATCTAGCAGTATATGGTGGCCACCCATCAAAAATGAAGACGAACCTCTCGGTGCAGCTACCTGTGTGATTGAGTTTCTCTATCATGAGTCCTGACTGAATTAGGATTAAGGTAAACTCGTCAAACCCAACATCAGTCATATGAATCAATCGATCGATCCAAGTTCGATGTGAAATCTTAATAAAAATTTTTTTCATTATTTCACTCTGCCATGGCCATGGACTTAAGGACTCAATCTTTCGATCATCATAGGACTACTTCTCTCATCTATCGATGTTGATAGATCCCATCTTGATGCAATCTGGTTCCTACAATGAATATGCTATAGCCAACACACACCTCAGGATTTCGAATGGCTAGGAGATCGAGTTATGGTATAGTCAAACTATAATACACTCAAGGTGAACTGTCGATGCACCTCAGGTCAAAGAACTAGATACACAGCTGCAGCATCGAGCTAGTCATTGACGAGAAGGTAGACTTTCTTATGACTGCTTGAGGTGGTCACGCTCAGTACTTTCATTCTCAATGAATATCTATACTCTCACTCTGATATTTCTATGCCATAGACTCAAGACACATCTACCCTAAGAAAGTGATCGTACACCAACCTTTCAGATCGATCATCATCCTCATGATGATCCTATGGTTAGGAGCTATTTATGAGTTAGTTATGTAAATTCATGCCTTAAATTTTTAACTCTTGAAAATATGAATTAACATTCTTACTAACTCAAAGGATGTATCACAGACATAATGTACATAATGTGATAGTAGAATAACCCTTTTATTCATTTATAGTCAAAATTATAAATTTGCCTTTATACTTGTACAGGAATGTGTCAGCCAATCTGGCATCTAGGGCACACATCTAACATGATGAAAAAGAGTTTTTATAGAAGTCACAACTGGACTTGAGCTAATCGAATCTATCATATGATTGATGATGAGGTTTGATGATTTATTCATGACTTGCCATCAAGTCAGGACTCACAATAAAGGAACTGAATCATACATTAATTATACCTAGAGGTTCATCTCAATTCTACTGGGTTGTCACTACATACTGCTAGATGTCACTGGTGGATTGTGAGAGCTCACTAGGATTATTCTGAATCGATAATCTTTGATGAGTTAGAGTAGAATTGTTCTGATCCATTGAAAAGAGTTTAAATGATACTTTGATAGAGATCATTGTATATCTCACTACCAGATAGAATTGAACCTATCGGATTACATAATAAAAGAATTAGGTCTAAAATTAGCAATTGAGCTTATGAAGTGTTAATTGGGTTTAGAAAAATTCGATTGGGTTCAAGATAACCTTGCTGGAACATGGTTAGACCCAATTCTTCTTTTCGTTAGAATTTTTTATTTGATAAAATAATTCAAACTTAATTATCTACTAATAATCTACATGAATTAGATTCATGAGACTCTAATTGTTGGGTGTTTAAGGTTATGGATTAATTAAATTAGGGTGCAAGTCTCTAATTAATTTTTCTTGATAGTTATTATGGGGTGCCATCTTGATTTGATCAAGTTGGGCGTGTCCTATGATTAGAGGACTTATTAATCTGATATGGGGTGTCCCTTAGGTGCATAAGAGGGTGTGTTTAATTGAGTGCAAGGCCTCTAAGAGTTGGTGCCTAATAGGATTTCTAATGTAAGTTAAATAACTTAAGTTATTAGAAAATCCAATGTAAGTAGGACTTGTATTATGAGATTGGATAGGATTCAATCCTCATGTCTATTTAAAGGAACCTCTCTTAAGGTCTCTAAAGCATCCAAACCAGCAACCCTCCATGCCCAAAAGCTCTCCCCATGCCCTCTCTTCCTCTCACTTCTACTTCTCTCTTGGGCGTCCCACACGCCCCCATACTTGGGACGTCCCAAGTTCTCCACGCCAAGGGTGTTTGATACCCCAATTAGTACTAGTTCCTGATATCTAGTAGCAGCACAAAGCAAGGAGAAAGGTTAGAGAAGAGGAGAAGAAGAAGATCAAGAAAAAAGATCAAGTGTTGATCGCGATCCAGGCTTTGTTCAGATTCAGCAGATTGAATTTTCTTAGAAAAAAAATTTAAAATCTAGAGGGCTATTCCAGACTGATCCTGAGTGGATATTCATAGAGGTCGAATACTTGTGCATCTAGAAATTTTTTTTTTTCTTTCAGATCCATATTCGAAGAAAGAAATTACGAAGCAGGTATGTGAATTAATCACAATCTGAATTTCAACATATGTCAATTTCAGCACATGAACTAGATCCTTATAGTTTTATATTTTTATGCATGCATAATTTAGATTAAAAATATTTTAATCTTGTATTTCACTGTGATGTTTAGAAAATAAAATTTTAAAACATACATGCATGCTTCAAACCTCAAATTTCAACAGTGGTATGAGAGCCACGGATTTCATATTGCTGAAATTGTTATACATATTTTGAAAAGGATATCAAAATTTGATTTTTTCTTGATACATGAGATATATAGATAAATTTTAAAATCTAAAATTTAATTTTGAGCTTGATTTTAGAACATATATTTGATATGTGAAAGTATGCATAGATCTGAATTTTGATCTAGAAAGAGTTTTAGTTCATGTTTATATGATACATAGATGCATGCATAAAATCTAAAATTTTATATGATTTGAATTTTGATTTATATATGTGATATATGATTGCATATTTAGATCATAAATTTACTTTTGATATAATCCATGATTAGTATATGGGATATATGATATCATGTTGTAGATCTGAATTTTATTTAGATATAAATTTTACATACATATATGTGATATATGTTTGTATGTTAAATTTAAAAATTATTTTTATAATTTAAAATTTATATTCATGTAAAAAATTTAGATCTAAAATTTGATTTTAGAATCTGAAATTTGTGTTTGTGCATGAGGATTTTAGTTATGAAAAAATCATAAATTAGGTCATATAATAGGATTGCATCTAAGATTTTTGATTTGAGTCATATAGATCTAATTTGATTAAGTAATTGATCGAATTGAGTTAAGTATTGATTAGGATCAGATCAATTAAGTTATATGATCATACAATTATTGTTGATCAAATCGTTTAAGCCTTATGTGTAGAATCGATTAACCTAAGGACCTAATTTAGCTCGTTGGTTTGAGTCTGATTCACTAGGGTTAACCTGTTTAGACCAATTGACCTATTGATGTCTAAGGCAAGTTAATGAGATATGGTTATTTAATTAGTTTTGTTCACTTACTTGATCAATTTATTGGTGTTTAAGGAAAGTAACGAGGGGACCCCCACTGATCTCCACTTACCTGACCAATTTGAAAGATTGGATCTTAAATTGGGTTGCTTAGCGATTTGGTTTAGCCCATGCCAATTAGATCAGTCATATGATGACTGATTAGATAAGACCTAAACCTAAACTTCTTTACAAATATTAAGTCCATAGGTCTTCCACCATTGTAGATGTGCGGGCGTGCTACCGATATTGATTATTCTCGATTGGTCACAGTGGTTCAGTTGCATCGGAAACACGCAACCACTCTATTAGCAAAGAATTATTCCAGGATAAAGATGGGATTGAACTCAATAACTGTTAGGTGAGGGACCCAATGACGGCCTTGCACCTGCTTGTAAACGATGGGTCGAGCTTAACTAAGAAGTGCGGGCAATAACTGTTAGGTGAGCCCACATGACTTAAAGATCAAGTCACTGCAACATGTTTAGAGAAGTATCTGGATAAAGAGTTGCCTATGCATCGGTAAGCATGTTATCAATAATTATTAGGTGAGGTGCATGTTATCGGTGGGACTGCAGCATCTACTAGAAATTCTTTGTCACGTTAGGGTTTTCATTTTTTTCTCGAAGAGTAGAGGGATCCAATAAATTAGTGAGAGTCATTATTTGTATTTTAAAGTCTCTAAAAGTAAATATAACAATTAAGTATAAAAGTCTAACTTGAATCTCTGCTCTCACAGTTAAACAATATCAGCCTCGAACCCTCTAGCCCTCATTCTTGAAACCAATCATTTGATTGGTACCAATTATAAAGACTGACTCAGAAATCTCAGGATTGTCCTGACCTCAGAAAAACTAGATCATGTACTCGACCAAAAACTCATAGTGCTACCAAATCATCCTACTACTGAGCAAAGGATTGCTTTTGAAAAGTAAATGGATGAAGATAGTCGGGTTAAGTGTTATATGCTGGCGTCTATGTCAAATGAGTTGCAAAGCCAGCATGAGCATATACCTACTATTAGGGCTATGATCACTTACTTGCAAGAGTTGTACGGTGAGCAGAGCCGCACAGCATGCTTCAAGGTATCTAAAAGACTCTTCAATCTGAAGATACATGAATGGCAGTTAGTCCATGATCACTGCATAACAGTGATCAAGGACATTAAGGAGCTTGAGAAGCTCGGGCTAGAAGTACAAAAGAAATTAAAGATGAATTTGATCCTTCAATCCCTTACAAGTTTATATAGTCAATTTATTATAAATTTTCATATGAACAAGCTCGATTGCACTATACCTGAACTGGTCAATATGTTGGTTACTATGGAGGAAACTTTAAAGAGTTCAAGCGATATTGTTCTCACTGTAGAGCGGATTTCTTCCAAAAAAAAATCTACTGAAAAGAAGAAGGTAAAATCTGCTAAGAAGCAAAAAAAGGAGAACAGGCCAAAGAAGTAAGTTCCTATCAAGGCCGAAGCAAAAGAAAAATATTTTTACTGTCATACTGAAGGCCACTGGAGGAGGAACTATCCAAAATACTTGGAGAGCCTAAAGACCAAAAAGGGTAATAAACTTTCTGAAGGTATTCTCGTAATTGAATCTAACCTTACGATTTCTTCTACTTCTAGTTGGATATTAGACTCTGACTCGAGTGCTTATATATGTACCTCAATGCAGAGTCTGATAGAAAGTAAGAGATTGAGGGAAGGTGACATGATCCTTCGGATCGATAATGGAGCAAAAATTACTGCAAAGACTGTTGGCACTTACCCTCTTCGATTATCGTTTGGTGTTAGATTAGATTTAAAGGACTGTTATTATGTTCTTGTAGCTAGTCAGAATTTGATTTTCGTGTCTGTGCCAGCATAGGAAGATTTTAAAATTTATTTCAATAAAAATTTTTATTTTATTTATTTATAAAATAAATTAATTACACGAGATCTTTTAATTGACAGTCTTTATCACTTGCATGTTGATGCGAATGTGAATCTAAATGAGTAAATAGTAAGTGCCGTAGGTCAAAAGAGATCCAGGGATGAAATTAACCACAAATACTTGTGGCACATTAGACTAGGCCATATTGGAGAGGACATGATAAAAAGACTGAAAAAAGATGGGATCCTTGGCTCTCTTAACCTAGAGTCGTATTCAGCTTGCGAATCTTGCTTTCAAGAAAAAATGACCAAGTTACCCTTTGTAGGATATGGGGAGAGGGTCACTGAGTTACTTGTCCTGGTATACACCAATGTGTGTGGGTCATTTGATACGTAGGCCAGGGATGGTTATACTTACTTCATTACTTTTATCGATGATCTATCTAGGTATGAGTATATGTATCTGATGAAAAACAAATCTGAAACTTTTGAAAGGTTCAAGGAATTCAGACATGAAGTAGTAAAACAAACCGACAAATCCGTTAAGATTCTTCGATTTGATCGAGGAGGTGAATATCTTAGTCAAAAATTTTTGGAATATCTTAAAAACAATGGCATAGTCTCTCAATGAATGCCTCCTGGAACACCTTAGCTCAATAGGATATCCGAAAGGATGAACAGGATCCTATTGGATATGGTCAGATCCATGATGAGCTTCACTGATCTACCCTTATATTTTTGAGGATATGCCTTGTTAACCACAATTCACTTGTTGAATAGGATTCCATCAAAGTCTGTTCCTATCATGCCGTATGAGATATGATTTAGTAAGAAGTCAAGTCTAGATTATCTTAAGACTTGGAGATGTCCAGCCTATGTCAAGCAACAGATGACGGATAAATTAGAGGATAGATCTATTATAGCTCGCTTTATAGGGTATCCTAAAAAGTCCATAGGATACTACTATTTTTCACAAGATCACAATATGATTGTGAGTTGAAATATCATATTCCTAAAAAAATAGTTTAACCAAGATGGTGGCAGTGGGAGGTTAGTTCAGTTCGAAGAGAAGATTTCTGAAGAGCCAAGAGCTATAAATCCTCAGAAACCCATTGTCTATGAGTTAGTAGTAGATATTCCTCAACCATCTTGTAGATCTAGCAGGATCTCCCAACCTCTTGAGAGGTACATGGGTATCCTAACGGAGGAAGTAAAGAAAATATTCTTTATGGTAGATAGGAGTCATGGTGATGATCCTAATACCTTTGACGAGGTGATGTCTGACATTGATTCTGAAAAATGGTTAGATGCTATGAAGTCAGAAATTAACTCGATGCACTCGAACCAAGTCGGATCTTAGTGGATCCACCTAAGGGTACTCATTGGGTGTAAATAGATCTACAAAAGGAAGATAGGTGCCGATAGTAAAGTAGAGACCTATAAAGCTAAGCTTGTGGCTAAAGGTTATAGTCAGTGCGAGGGCATTGACTATCAGGAAACCTTCTCGTCCGTAGCTATACTAAAATCCATCTGCACTCTGCTTGCTATTGCAGCTTACTATGATTATGAAATCTGATAGATGGATGTAAAAATTGCTTTTCTAAATGGATATTTTGAGAAAGATATCTATATGAAGCAGTCTATGGATTTTACGTCTGGTGATGATGATCATAGAGTCTGCAAGCTGCAAAGGTCCATATATGGATTAAAGCAAGCTTCTCAGAGTTGGAACCATCTTTTTGATGAGATAATTAAATCGTTTGATTTCATAAAAAATGAAGAGAAACCATGTGTATATAAAAGGATCAATAGGAGTACGATAATATTTCTCGTATTATATGTGGATGATATTCTTCTCATTGAGAATGATATTCCCATGCTGACCACGGTCAAAAGATGGTTGTCTAAAGAATTCTTCATAAAAGATCGAGGAGAAGCATCCTATATTCTTGAAATAAAAGTCTATAGGGATGACCTAAACGGATGCTAGGCCTGTCACAAAAGCGTACATAAAGAAAGTACTAAAGAGGTTCAACATGAAAAACTCCAAAAGAGGTTTTTTACCTCTTAGACATGGTATTAATCTCTCCAAGATGATGTATCCGACCACATCTGAGGAGGTGCAGTGCATGAATAGGATCCCTTATGCCTCAACAACAGGGAGTCTCATATACACCATGCTATATACTCGATCAGATATTATCCTTGCTGTGAGTGTCACGAGTAGGTATCAGTCGAATTCAGACGAGGAGCACTAGATAGCTATGAAGAACATCTTTAAATACTTAAGAAAAACTAAGAATTTGTTCTTGATCTTTGAAGGAGATTCTGAGTTGCGAGTCGAGGGGTACACTGACTCAGACTTCATATCTGATCTTGATGATAGAAAGTTTATATCAGGATATATGTTCATTTGCAATGGTGGCACAGTTAGCTGGAAGAATTTCAAGCAACAATCATAGTAGATTTGACCACAGAGACTGAGTATGTCACTACTTCAGATGCTGCAAAGGAAGGCATCTAGTTCAAGAAGTTCATCGTGGAACTTGGGGTTATGACATCGAATACCATACTGCTGTACTACGATAATAATAGAGCCATAGCACTCGCTAAGGAGCTGAGGTCTCATCAGAAATTGAAGCACGTCGAGCGATGATATCACATCATATGCGACTACCTCAAAAAGAAACATGTCGAGATGTGAAAAGTAGACTCCGCGGACAATGTGATAGACTCACTGACTAAGTAGTTGAGCCAACTAAAAATAGAAGTCTACCTTAAGAAGATGGGACTTAGATTTATGATCAATTAGCTTTAGTCTAAGTGAGAGATTGTTAGATGTATGTCCTAGAAGCTAATATGGTTGATACATTGTAATAACTCTATGACATAATTTTATACTTAATACATTAATTTGATTAATAAAAGGATAAATTTATTATTTATTCAAGTATGATGTATTCTTGAATCATCCATGAAATTAGTGTCAATATATATTCTCAAGATGCTGAGAATTAGACACATGTATTTAATTTCTAAATGCTTCCGATCATAGGATCATCATGAGGATGGTGATCGATCTGAATAGACTGACACACAGATCGCTTCCTTCGAGATAGATGAGTCTTTGATTTATAGTGTAGGGACACTGGGTGACAAGTGCGAATAGTTGTTAGAGAATAACTAGTACTGAGTATGACCATACGGGAGATCACTTAAATTTTTACTAGATCGTTAGTGATTATCTCGATGCTGTACTTGTGTGAATGATCCTTTGACCTGAGATTATACTACTACCTGCAGTGAGGCTGCTGGAGTTTGACTGACACATAAACATGGGTCTCAATGAGCCCTTGTAGTGGATGTTGGTGACAGTTGATCCTCTGTAGGGGTAGGGTGTACATCAAGATGGAATCTATCAACTTTGGTAGAAAAGAGTAGTCCTATAAGATTTGAGAGGCTAAGTCCAAGAATCTATGGCCACAATAGTGTGATTGATGAAAAAAAATTTCTATAGAAGTCACAACTAGACTTGAGCTAATCGAATCTATCATATGACTGATGATGAGGTTTGACGATTTATCTATGACCTGCCATCAAGTTGGGACTCATGATAAAGGGACTGAATCACACGTTAACTACACCTAGAGGTTCATCTCAATTTTACTGGGTTGCTACTACATACTATTAGGTGTCACTGATGGATTGTGAGAGCTCACTAAGATTGTTCTGAATCGACAATCCTTGATGAGTTAGAGTGAAATTGTTCTAACCTATTGAAAAAAGTTTCAATGATACTTTGATAGAGATTATTGTGTTGGGAATAGTGTCCCAAAGCCAATCGTCAGTCTGTTGACAGTTGTGCTCCTTTTGTATTAGTACATGAATTATAAATAAATAAAAGTTATTTTGGTATTTTTTCATCACAAATGTTTCATCTTCTAATGAACTCCTGTGTTGTGGTGAAGTCCTTAGGACTATTTAGATTCGATAAAGGAGGATTTGTCATTTAGTCCTTAAACATGTTCGCGACCAAATGATACGTTGTTACCAAGGACGACAATATTTATCGAGCTGTTGGGAAATGTGTCCCAAAAAGCCAATCGTCAAGCTGTTGACGGTTGAGCAACCAAGATTGTAATTGATTTGTTAATAAATAAAATATATTTGGCATCTTCATCATAAGCTTTCATCTTCTAATGAACTCCGTTGTTATGATGAGTCCTTAGGACTATTTAGGTTCGATAAAGAGAGGATTTATCGATTAGTCCTTAAAACTGTTCACGACCAAATGATAGGCTGTTAATAAGGACGACAGCTTCTATCGAGCATAGGTCGCTGTAGGCCATATGGGTTGGTTGTCCTCTTAATCAAAGAGTGTGGAGACACTGGTATGGCATACAGGTGAGATGTAAGGGTACATCGTCATTGAACGTGACCAACTCCAGAGCATTCTGCTGTCGAGAATATCTCTGATGGGATATAGGTATAAGTGTCCCTTAGACTTGAGATCACCTCAGTGACTTGCAAGCAACTCACTGTGCTTTGGTACTGGACTAACTGAATTTCTAATTCAGGGACAGAAGGCTTCTGGGCACAGTCAAGTACTTGCAAAGTCAGAGTATGATCGAGATGGGATTGACCACTCCAAGAGTTGGAGAAGAATGAGTCGCTGTATTTCAATTTAGCAAAACCTTGGCCAGGGTAATCCATCAGATGGATTTGATATTTTGAAATACAATGTGGACAACCTGATCAGAGTTGACAGTTGAGCTCTGGGGTGTCCTATGATCATTTTGGTCAAGGGGATGAATTATATGAAAACTATATCCGCATGGGTTCTAAGGATGTTGTTCTACACATTCGACCTATCCGGACGTCGGGTACCATTGCTAGATGGTCACTTCGATTGGTATAAGAATTTGTTTCTATGCTACCGGCTTAGGTTCGGACCTATGAGGTCACACACATTAGAGTTCATGATCCGATCGGATGGTTGATCAACGATTAAGAATCATTATAGGGTTAAATAATCAATACGATTGACATTTAACCCAGTGCAAGTGTTGCAGGAGGATCGATTAGCAATTTGATTGCTAATTGGCTTAATTTGATTAAGCCAATGGGCTGAGATTAAGTCTAATTAAATATGATTTAATTAGATTTGGTTTGGGCTTGATTGGATCAAGTCCAATTGGTTTATTGGATAAGCCAAGTGCAAGGAAAAATCTAGTCCTAGTTCAACTAGGACTTGGGTCAATCTAATTTCTAATTTGATCAGATTTAAATATAATTTAATCTGATTAAATTAGGTTCTTAATTGGGTTAAGACTTATTTTAATTAGGTTGATCTAATTTTGATTTGATTTAGTTTGGGAAACCAAATTAAAACAAGTTATGAGACGGAATCCTAATAGGACTAGGATTCCACCTTGCGCCACATAAACCTTCTCCACGCCCTCTCTCTTATTCAACGCCAATCTCCACTTATTTTGTGTGACAAAATCCCTCTCCCAGATCTCTCCCACGTTCACAAAAGGTCTCCTCTCTTCTTTCTTACATGGAAGGTGATTTGGATCAAATCTAAAAGGAATAAGTTTGGATTTCAATTCTATGAGATAGAGTTTTAGAAATCCAAAACTCTTTCAATTTTGCACCGAATTTATCCAAATTTTTTTTGGAATTTTCGTGGCTTTTAGGGTTTACATTGTGCACCCTTTTCTATTGATCCATCTACGAAAATATGAAGGAGGTGCTCAAGAGTTGGGCATCCCTTTACTTGCCATGTTTGGATAAGCCTTGACTAGGTGTTTGACCTAGACAAGGACTCTATTATATCTCTCTATATAAGATGAGTTTCTTTGTGAAATTTTAAGGGGAGATAGTTTTTTGAGAGGCCTTTCTTCCATCCAAAAATCAGAGAGAAATACCTTTGGTTCGTGGAGATATAAAAGATGCAAGTTTGGGTGTCTAGAGAGAAAAATGTGAAGAAGAAGAGGGTCTTCTTCTAGGGTTTTTATTTTCATATCTTTCCTCCTTCCATCTTGAGTTTCCTGAGAGCGTCTCAGATCTAAAACTCTTCCTTCTACTTTGCATCTTTGGAAGAGTCCAAATCAAGAAGAAGGAGGCACCTGATCAACCATCAAAGAAGGATCAGCGCAGTACTAGCATACTGTGCTGATTTCCTGAAGCAGGACTTCTGATCGAGATTCGTGGGCTCGTGTGGATGACTCCTAGAGGCCGGATGCGTGTGCGGCTTGCAACATCATCCTTAAGCCCGGATCAACGAGGTTAGAGCGTCTAACTTGCAAGGTAATAGATCTGATCTATTGTTTAATACATACATTAGATGTAGTATAGAAACATGTTGATATGATCAACATGTAGTTCATGCTATATTTATATATTTTAATTTTTGATTTAATACCATGTAATAATCATGTAATAGGATCTTAGATCTAGGAATTTTCTGATCTTAGAAAATAAATTTTGATTTATTTTAGTCTTCCGCTGTATGATCTTGAAAAAGTTTCAAGATCTAACCCTCTTTTTCAAGATCTAACCCTGAAACCCTAGATCTGGTTCCTTCAATTGGTATCAGAGCCTAGGTTCTTTATTATATGATTATTTATACATGCTTAGATTATTTTTTAGATTAGATCTAATTTATAATCTGATTATTAAATCTGAAATTAAAATTTTAGATCAATCACAAACTGCAAGGTTGTCCTGCTGTAAGGTTTACCTCTTACAGTGCAAAGGTTGTCCTAGTTTGTGTAGATCTATCTTTAATCATAAATTTGTTAGATATGATCTAGATTAAATTTATAATTTATTAGATTTAAAAAATATTTAAATCTGAAATAAAATCTCTTTGTTAATAATTTTTATGCAAAGAAATTATTTAAAGTTGAAATTGTTTCAATTACATGAACCTGTTTAGATTAGATCTAAAGTAGTTTCATGTTTATTTCACTTGCATCTTGATTATAAATCAAACATGCAATATGATTGATAGAATCATATTGTAAAATTATTTTATAAATATGAAAATTATTTTTTGAAAAGCCAAACCCAACCCTCAGCCCAAAACTTAATTAAGAATTAAGAAGTTGTTTGATTAGGTTCTAGGATTGTGAATTGAAGAACCTAAGACACAAATCATAACACATTGGGTTAATGGGTTAGTGGGAATTAGGTCCATTAATTGGGTTAGACCTATGGTTAGATTAAAGATGGACTTAATTAGAGAATTGACTAAATCTAATCAATTGTTGTCTTAGATTAGGTCAAGGATTCTCTAGATCAATTACAATAGTTGTAGTTGGTCAAGTCCATGTCTTTAACGAGAACCAAATGGACTTGATTCTTGGCTAAGCGGTCTAGCATGAACTGTTAGGTTGATCTAATCGAAACTAATTAAACCAGTTGGTGTCTAAGGTAAACCAGATCGGTGGTTTTTAATTGGGAGCCCGATTACCTGGCCATTTCTGATGGTGTCTAAGGCAAGCTTTGGCAGACCCTCCCACTGATCGAACTTACCTGGCCTCTTGGTGAAATTATGTTTTGATCGGATCACTTGACTATTCGAGCTGACCCATGTCAGCTAGGTAAATCAGTGTGACTGATTTAGGTGCTCCTAGACCAGCCCTGGTCTCCCTTAAGCTGACTTGGTGAAGCCAGTGGGAGGATCATGATATGCTGGTTCATCTGACCTCATCCTCTAAATTATTTAAATCCTCTAAAATTATTAGGTCCTTAAAATGATAAAGTTATGGAGATAACTAAGTCATAGCCTCCCATTAAGGTGTTTGATAATGAGTCCATGAACTCAATAATCATTGCAGACCCAAAGGCCTGGTGCTTGTTGACTAATGGAATTATCACTCATCATATGACGACTTGGAAGTATCTCTCTAATGGTGGTTAGGTGAGCCAACCAAAGTTGGGCTTAATCATTCGTTGGTTAGATACACCAAGTATGATCATGTTAATGGTTGGACCTAACCGGATCCTTACAGTGGAGGCCAAAGCCTACTGATTAGGTTTCTGGGGCAAAATTAAAATTACTAGAAATTGTTTAGAGAAACAATTGGTTATGAACCTACCCTTAGATGTACATGGGTTGGCCAACCAAAGTTGGGCTTGTGTGCAGTCTAAGTGGATTCTAGTACCCGCTAAGGAATTAGGGTAATTCTTCGAATTGGAGGTAGAGACTACCAATTCGAATAAAATAGTGGGAGAAACCTTTTGATTAAAGTCCAAATCTTTAGGTTTAATGAATCAATTACTAATTAGGTTATGGTTCTCCTTTGTGCAAATATGGCCACTTCCCTATCGCTCCGATCATTGTAGGACAATGATAAGTTGGTGGGACCCAACTTCGGTAGCTGGTACCGAAAGTTGAAGATAGTCCTGGAGCATGAACGGATCCTATATGTGATAATAGATCCTGCACCTGAGGAGCCAGCTGTCAATGCACGTGGAATAATCAGAGATACTTACCAGAAGTGGCTCAGTGATCGGACCACGGTGCACTGTATCATGCTGGCTATCATGAGCGACGAGTTCAGTCGCAGATTCGAGACGGCTCAGCCAAAGGACAAGCTTCAAGTGTTGGAGGATGCCTTTGGCACACCCGATGACGTGGAGAGGCACAAGACTAGTTGTGCTATCTTCAACGCCAAAATACGGGATGGTGCCTCTGTCACTGATCATGTATTGTACATGATCGAGCTGATGGAATGATTGAGCAAGCTCGACTTTTCCTTGCATGAGCAGCTTGGGAAAGATGCAATACTGAACTCGTTGCCCAAGTCTTATCTCCCATTCCTCACTCATTATAGAATGACAAAGCCTGAAGAGAACTACCACGGGTTACTGGGGTTGCTTCAGAACTTTGAGAAGGATCACCAACTTCACAAGGAGTCGGTGAATTTAGTGGGAGGTTCGTCTTCTGGTTCTCGACCTTTTGAGAGAGGGAAGAAGAACAAGAAGAAGAAAGTAAAGAAGGTGCAAGTTCAGGCTGGGACATCTGTGCAGAGCCAGACCAAAAAGATCAAGCCTGATAAGAGTCTATTCTACTGGCAAGCACCCTAGATTAGATAGTGTGTCAAATATCTACTTATGGCATTGGAGGCTAGGTCATATAAATAAGAACAGAATAAACAGGTTGACTCAAGAGGGAATCCTCAAAGTCAGTGATTGTGAATCACTTCCAACCTGTGAGTCCTGTCTTCTTGGTAAAATGACCAAGTCACCTTTTACTAAAAAAGGTGAGAGAGCTGTTGAGCTCTTGGGCCTAGTACATATTGATGTATGCAGGCCCATGAGCACCAGTGCTAGAGGTGGATATTTCTACTTCATAACTTTCACGGATGACCTATCCCGATATGGATATGTCTATCTAATGAAACATAAGTTGGATTCATTTAAAATGTTCAAACGATTCCGAAGTGAAGTAGAAAAATAAACTGGAAAGAGTATTAAAACTCTTCGATCTGATCGAGGAGGAGAATACCTTTCTAGTGAGTTTCTCACATATCTAAGAGAGAATGAGATTCTCTCCCAATGGACTCCTCCAGGAACACCACAGCATAATGGTGTGTTTGAAAGGAGGAATCGGATTTTGTTAGACATGGTCCGATCCATGATGGGTTTTTTGCTAGCTTGCTGATATCCTTCTGGGGATATGCACTCGAATCGTCCTGTTATCTGTTAAATAGGATTTCAAGTAAGTCTGTAATTAAGACTCCATATGAGATATGGATAGGGTGTAAGCCAGTACTTTCACACCTTAGGGTCTGGGGGTGCCCGGCCTATGTCAAACGATTAGTCACAGACAAACTTGGACCTAGGTCTGACAAATGCTCATTCATAGGGTACCCCAAAGAGATAAAAGGATATTTTTTCTACCATGCTGATGTTCAAAAGGTGTTCGTCAGCCTTAAGGCAATCTTTTTAGAAAAGGAGTTCCTTGGTGAAGGAACCGTTGCCTCTAAGGTTGAACTTGATGAAGTTCAACAGGTAGAAGGACCGACACCAATAGCTGAACCTGAGTCGGATATGATTAGATCAGATCCGGAGCCCAATATACCTGCACCATTAAGGCGATCCGGTAGAGTACCGCGTCAGCCGGACAAATACTACGGTTTCTTGGTCCGGGACGGTGATCCCATCGAACTTGATGAGAATAATGAGGATCCGATCACCTATATGGATGCAATGCAGAGACCTGATTCCGAGAAATGGCTTGAAGCCATGAAATCCGAAATGGAGTCCATGAAGGTCAACGATGTATGGACATTAGTTTACCCACCTGAAGGGGTTAAACCCATTGGGTGTAAATGGGTCTTCAAAAGGAAGAGGGGCGCAGACGGAAAGGTGGATACCTATAAAACCCGTCTGGTCGCCAAGGGGTATCGTCAACATTATGGTATTGACTATGACGAGATGTTTTCCCCTGTGACAATGCTCAAATCCATTCAGATAATACTTGCAATAGCTGCCCATCTGGATTATGAGATCTGGCAAATGGATGTAAAGACAGCCTTCCTGAATGGAGAGCTGACTGAAGAGGTGTATATGATACAACCTGAAGGGTTTACATCCACAGATGAGTCCAAGGTGTGCAAGCTTCAGAGATCCATTTATGGATTGAAGCAAGCTTCTCGGAGTTGGAACATGCGTTTTGATAAGGTGATCAAAACGTATGGCTTCATTAAGAATGGAGAAGAGCCCTGCATCTATAAATGGGAAAATGGTCCAGTTGTGGTATTCCTTGTCTTGTACGTGGATGACATTCTCTTAATCGAGAATGACATCCCCGTACTACAGGGAATAAAAGTTTGATTGTCATCACAGTTCTCCATGAAGGACTTGGGTGAAGCATCCTACATCCTAGGGATGAAGATCTATAGGGATAGATCTAAAAGGATGCTTGGGTTATCCCAGTCCATGTACATAGACACTGTGCTGAAGAGGTTCAGCATGGAAAATTTCAAGAAGGGCTATCTACCGATAGGCCATGGAATTTCTCTCTCTAAGAAGGATTGTCTGACAACTCCTGAAGAGAGAGAGTGTATGAGTAGAGTCCCATATGCTTCAGCCGTGGGATCTATCATGTACGCCATGATATGTACAAGACCAGATGTGGCATACTCACTAGGAGTAGTGAGTAGATACCAATCTGATCCTGGAGAAGATCACTGGAAAGTGGTTAAAGCCATCCTTAAGTATTTGAGAAATACTAAGGACCAATGGTTGGTTTATGGCGAGTCAGATCTGAAACTTGTGGGGTTCACAGACTCCAGCTTCCAATCTGACCATGATGACAGCAGGAGCGTGTCAGGTTATATCTTTACTCTGAATGGTGGAGCCATCTGCTGGAAGAGTTCCAAGCAGCATACTGTGACAGACTCTGTTTGTGAAGCGGAGTACATCGCAGCATCGGATGCCGCGAAGGAAGCTGTGTGGCTGAGGAAATTCATCAATGAGCTCGGAGTAGCACCCTCCCTCGATGGTCCAGTCCTGCTCTACTGCGACAGCACTGGTGCCATAGCTCAGGTGAAGGAATCCAAAGTACACCAGCGGATGAAGCACATTTTACACCGCTTCCACTCGATCTGAGAGATCGTGGATCGAGGTGACGTCGACCTTCAGAAGATCGACAGAAAAGAGAACCTAGCCGACCCCTTCACTAAAGCCCTGGCAATAAAGGAGTTCGACAACCACAAGTCGAAGATGGGTATTAGATACTGTGCCGAGTGGCTTTAGGACAAGTGGGAGTTGTTGGGAAATGTGTCCCAAAAAGCCAATCGTCAAGCTGTTGATGGTTGAGCAACCAAGTATTGTAATTGATTTGTTAATAAATAAAATATATTTGGCATCTTCATCATAAGCTTTCATCTTCTAATGAACTCCGTTGTTATGATGAGTCCTTAGGACTATTTAGGTTCGATAAAGAGAGGATTTATCGATTAGTCCTTAAAACTGTTCACGACCAAATGATAGGCTGTTAATAAGGACGACAGCTTCTATCGAGCATAGGTCGCTGTAGGCCATATGGGTTGGTTGTCCTCTTAACCAAAGAGTATGGAGACACTGGTATGGCATACAGGTGAGATGTAAGGGTACATCATCATTGAACGTGACCAACTCCAGAGCATTCTGCTGTCGAGAATATCTCTGATGGGATATAGGTATAAGTGTCCCTTAGACTTGAGATCACCTCAGTGACTTGCAAGCAACTCACTGTGCTTTGGTACTGGACTAACTAAATTTCTAATTCAGGGACGGAAGGCTTCTGGGCACAGTCAAGTACTTGCGAAGTCAGAGTATGATCGAGATGGGATTGACCACTCCAAGAGTTGGAGAAGAATGAGTCGCTGTATTTCAATTTAGCAAAACCTTGGCCAGGGTAATCCATCAGATGGATTTGATATTTTGAAATACAATGTGGACAACCTGATCAGAGTTGACAGTTGAGCTCTGGAGTGTCCTATGATCATTTTGGTCAAGGGGATGAATTATATGAAAACTATATCCGCATGGGTTCTAAGGATGTTGTTCTACACATTCGACCTATCCGGACGTCGGGTACCATTGCTAGATGGTCACTTCTATTGGTATAGGAATTTATTTCTATGCTACCGACTTAGGTTCAGACCTATGAGATCACACACATTAGAGTTCATGATCCGATCGGATGGTTGATCAACGATTAAGAATCATTATAGGGTTAAATAATCAATACGATTGACATTTAACCCAGTGCAAGTGTTGCAGGAGGATCGATTAGCAATTTGATTGCTAATTGGCTTAATTTGATTAAGCCAATGGGCTGAGATTAAGTCTAATTAAATATAATTTAATTAGATTTGGTTTGGGCTTGATTGGATCAAGTCCAATTGGTTTATTGGATAAGCCAAGTGCAAGGAAAAATCTAGTACTAGTTCAACTAGGACTTGGGTCAATCTAATTTCTAATTTGATCAGATTTAAATATAATTTAATCTGATTAAATTAGGTTCTTAATTGGGTTAAGACCTATTTTAATTGGGTTGATCTAATTTTGATTTGATTTAGTTTGGGAAACCAAATTAAAATAAGTTATGAGACAGAATCCTAATAGGACTAGGATTCCACCTTGTGCCACATAAACCTTCTCCACGCCCTCTCTCTTATTCAACGTCAATCTCCACTTATTTTGTGTGACAAAAGCCCTCTCCCAGATCTCTCCCACGTTCACAAAAGGTATCCTCTCTTCTTTCTTACATGGAAGGTGATTTGGATCAAATCTAAAAGGAATAAGTTTGGATTTCAAATTCTATGAGATAGAGTTTTAGAAATCCAAAACTCTTTCAATTTTACACCGAATTTATCCAAATTTTTTTTAGAATTTTTGTGGATTTTAGGGTTTACATTGTACACCCTTTTTTATTGATCCATCCACGAAAATATGAAGGAGGTGCTCAAGAGTTGGGCATCCCTTTACTTGCCATGTTTGGATAAGCCTTGACTAGGTGTTTGACCTAGACAAGGACTCTATCATATCTCTCTATATAAGACGAGTTTCTTCATAAAATTTTAAGGGGAGATAGTTTTGTGAGAGGCCTTTCTGCCATCCAAAAATCAGAGAGAAATACCTTTGGGTCATAGAGATATAAAAGATGCAAGTTTGGGTATCTAGAGAGAAAAACGTGAAGAAGAAGAGGGTCTTCTTCTAGGGTTTTTATTTTCATATCTTTCCTCCTTCCATCTTGAGTTTCCTGAGAGTGTCTCAGATCTGAAACTCCTCCTTCTACTTTGCATCTTTGAAAGAGTCCAAATCAAGAAGAAGGAGGCACCTGATCAACCATCAAAGAAGGATCAGCGCAGTACTAGCATACTGTGCTGATTTCCTGAAGCAGGACTTCTGATCGAGATTCGTAGGCTTGTGTGGATGACTCCTAGAGGCCGGATGCGTGTGCGGCTTGCAACATCATCCTTAAGCCCGGATCAGCGAGGTTAGAGCGTCTAACTTGCAAGGTAATAGATCTGATCTATTGTTTAATACATACATTAGATGTAGCATAGAAACATGTTGATATGATCAACATGTAGTTCATGCTATATTTATATATTTTAATTTTTGATTTAATACCATGTAATAATCATGTAATAGGATCTTAGATCTAGGGATTTTCTGATCTTAAAAAATAAATTTTGATTTATTTTAGTCTTCCGCTGTATGATCTTGAAAAAGTTTCAAGATCTAACCCTCTTTTTCAAGATCTAACCCTGAAACCCTAGATCTGGTTCCTTCACGAGCATAGGTCGTTGTGTGCCATATGGGTTGGTTGTCCTCATAACCAAAGAGTGTGGAGATACTGGTATGGCATACAGGTGAGATGTAATGGTACATCTGCACTGAACGTGACCAACTCCGGAGCTATTTCTGCTGTCAAGATTTGCTCCGATGGGATATGGGTATAAATGTCCCTCCGACCTGAGACCGCCACGGTGACTTACAAGCAACTCACTGCACTTAGGCACTGGACTACCTGAATTTCTAATTTAGTGACGGAAGGTTGCTGGGTGTAGTCAAGTACTTGACTTGTCGGTGCGTGTGTCAAGATGGGATTGACCACTCCAGTTTAGGAGCTGTGTACAGTCGTGTTTCAATTTAGCAAAACCTTGACCAGGGTAGTCCTAGTGAGGAGTCACAAGACTAATTGAGTTGAGCACGATTCGGATGATATCATCAGGGTTGATAGTTTAACCCTGAGTCATCCTAAACACAGGGGTCAAAAGGGATGAATTATACGGTAACCATATTCACGCAGATTCTGAATGTTGCGATTGGGGTTATTCGACCTATCCGATCGTCGGGTACCATTGCTAGATGGTCACTTCGATTAGTACAGAAATTGGTTCCTGTGCTACCGGCTTAGGTTCGAACCTGTGGGGTCACACACATTAGAGGTTCCTTTCTGATCTGATGGCTGATTATGAGTCTTATCTATCTGGAACTCTATGATTGAGAATTAGGATTCTCTAATCATGAGTTCCACATATTTTGGGTACCGGGGTCAAAATTTTGAATTTCAAATTTTGAATTTGAAATTTGAATTCTTTGATCAGGGTTTCATATCGATGGTCTCTGATGCCTGATTGCCCATCGGATTTGGACTCAACATTTATGAGAGATTTAATTAGTGATTTAATCACTAATTAACTCAATTTGATTGAGTAATTATTTTTGGATCAAGTCCAATTGAATTGGATTCAGTTTGGATTGACCCGATTAGGTTAAATGTTGACCTAATCGCTAAGGTGGTTTAGTCCCTGATTTGATCAGGGGTTAGGTTTAGTTAATTCCTGATTTGATTAGGATTTTATTAAGCCTAATTAAGCCTAATTATGTTGGGTTTAATTTGGTCTAATTGTGCTCAACCTATTTTAAACTAGGTTGGCTCAATTTGAATCAAACCACCTTGTTTTAAATTCCCTGCGTCACCCAACTTCCTTGCACCCATTTAAATTCACGAGAAGAAACTTCTCATGAAATTTTTCTCACGTAAAACCCTTCCCCACATCCTCATTTGTGCACCATATGGATGGATAAATTAATTAGTTAGCCATTCAAATTCAAAGCATGTTTGAATTTGAATGGATAACTTATCACTTGCCCTTTCATCCTTATCCATTTTGTGCGCCACATTACTTACACGAGAAAAGGTTTCTCGTGAAACTTTTTCACGCACAAAGAGCCACGCCCCTTCTCTTCTCACGCCCAAAAGGATAGGGATAAGTTGGTTTTCATTTGAATTCAAATTTTATTTGAATTCAAATGTGTAACCTCTTGTCTTTATCCTCTCACGTGGATAAGACACGTTCGACGTTGTTTTAAAAAGAGGAGAAAGGTGGGACATGTGTAGAAAAATTAGGAGAGAAACTTTGAGGCGTGAGGAAGGTTTCTGCATAAGGTGAAGGTCCAAAACCTTCCGAGAGAAAAAGAAAGAAAAGAGAGAAAATTGGGCGCAGGGTTTTTGGTGTGTACCCTAGGGTTTCTACCTAGGGTTCGGGAAGTGAGATTGATGTGCCACGAGTGTCGTGAGTCTACCAAATTTTAGAGAGAGATCCATCAGCCTCTCAAGTAACTGTGCAGACGATCTGGAGTGTCTGAGAAGTCGGCACACATCGATCGAAGGAGTTCGATCAACATCTGCCATCAAAAGGGTGAAATCACGAACTAGCATTCGTGAGGAGCTGATCAGACGGGAGCTTCGTGTGGACGATCCGCAGAGGCCAGACAGTTGGGTGGCTGCGACATGATGATTAGAGCCCTCCGATGGTGATCAGATTGCGGTGATCGACTACTCGCAAAAGGTGATGTGTTCTGAACACAGTACTGTAAAACGTTTACTGATTCAAATTTGAATTTCAAATTTAAATGCATGCTGTTGTATCATATTTAGATCCTAGTATAGGGTTAATTAGTATTAATTAATGAGATTAATTAATAATTCTGCTGTAAAATAGTAATTTTGAAAAAGTTTTAAAATTACCATTTTGCCCCTGCACTAAATTTTTGCTTCAATTGGTATCAGACCAGGTTCTAGAATATGATATACATATGCATGCGTAGATTAAGGTGTAATCTATAAGTTTAAATTTAAAATTCAAAATTTGAAATTCGAAATTCAAAAGGATTTGAAATTTGAAATTTGAAATTTGTTAGAAGTTTCAAATTTGAAATTCAAAATTTGAAATTTGGTTGAAATCTCAAATTTGAAATTTGAAATTTGAAATTCAAAATTTGAAATTTAAAATTCAAAATTCAAAATTTAAAATTTAAAATTTGGTTGAAATCTCAAATTTGAAATTTGAAATTTGAAATTCGAAATTTGAAATTTGAAATTCAAAATTCAAAATTTAAAATTCAAAGATTGAAAATTCGAAATTTGAAATTTGGTTGAAATCTCAAATTTGAAATTTAAAATTTGAAATTTGAAATTTAAAATTTGAAATTTGAAATTTGAAATTTGAAATTCAAAATTTAAATTTTGAAATTTGTATATTTAGATATACATGATCCAAGTAGCAAGTAATCTAATTGGGTTGGTTGCCATGGCCGTCCGGTCATAGGAGAAAAGTAGGGTTTAAAGGCCCTCTCTTCCCATTCGATGGGGTCTCTTATGGCGGTAGGGGTGCCGATGCAATTATATCCCATGCCGATGAAGCAGCGAAAGGACTTAATTAAGAAATTTATCATGAATGTGTTAGATTAGATCTAAAAGAAAATTTATGATTTATTTTGAGTTATTTTCTGTTATGAAATGAGCAATAGAATTGCTGTTTATGAAATGTGCTGACCCGTTTGTGAAATGAGTTAACACATTTGGTGAACAGAAAATAAAATCTTTCAAATTTGAAAATTATTTTCGAAATGCCAAACCCTGACCCATCAGCCCAAGTACTTAATTAAAAGAATTAAGTATTGTCTAGTAGGTCTAGAATTGTGAATTAAGACCTAAGACAATTGCATAAACTTTTGGGTCAATGGGTTAGATGAATTAGGTCCATAATTGGGTTAGACCTAAGGTTAGTTTAAAAAATGGATGAATTGGAGTAATTGGTCAAATCTAATCAAAAATTGAATTAGATTAGGTCAAGGATACTCTAGACTCAACTTCAATAGTTGTAGTTGAATGGGTCCATGTCTTTAACTAGACCAAGATGGACTTAATTCATGGCTACGCGGTGGAGCTCTATTTACTAAGTTGATCAAAATTAAAACTAATGAACCGGTTGGTGTCTAAGGTAAGTTCGGCAGTTTTGACCAGTGGTTCTTAAGCGGGAGCTACTCGCATTGATTCGATCATTGACGAGTTAATGGCAAATCCCCACCACTGATCTCACTTACCTGGCCAATCTGGTTAGTTAGATTTTGATTAGATCACTTGGTGATTAGAGCTCACCCATGTCATTAGGTAAATCAGTATGACTGATTTAGGTGCTCCTAATGCCAGCTTTAATTAAATCTTTTTAATCTGACTTGGTGAAGTCAGTGGGAGGATTGAAATTGGCTGGATGATTTCTTCTCTACTATTCTTTAATAAAATCCTCAAAATTATTAGGTCCCTAAAATGATTAAGTTATAATGATAACTAAGTCATAGCCTCCCATTAAGTGAATGATAATGAGTCCATTAGTTCAATGATCATTGGAGGCCCAAAGGCCTGGTGCTCATTGGCTAATGGAATTATTATTCATAATATGATAATTTGATTGAGTCTTTCTGATGGTGGTTAGGTTGGCCGGCCAAAGTCGGGCCTGATCATTTATTGGTCTAATTCACTAAATTAAGTCATGTTAATGGTTGGACCTAACCAGATCTTTTCAGTGGAGGCCAAAGCCTACTGATTAGGTTCTGGGGCAAAATAAATTACTAAAAGTTGTTTAGAGAAACAACTGGTTAAGAACCTACCCATAGATGCACATGGGTTGACCAACCAAAGTTGGGCTCGTGTGTAGTCTGTGTGGATTCTAGTACCCATTAAGGAATTAAAGTAATTTCTCGAATTGGAGGATGAGGCTACCAGTTCGTAAAAATATTGGGAAAAACTTTAGACTAAAGTCCAAGTCTTTAGTATTAATTTATGTACTAATAGAGGTCTCGTTTTCCTTTAAGCAGCTATGGCCACTACCCTGTCGCTCCGGTCATTATTAGATAATGACAAGCTCATGAGACCCAATTTCGATAGCTGGTATCGAAAATTGAAAATCATCCTTGAGCATGAACGGATCCTTTATGTAGTAACGGATCCAGCACTTGAGGAGCCAGCTCCGAACGCTAGTAAAGCGATCCAAGATACTTACTTGAAGTGCCTCAATGACCGCACCACCGTTCGATGTATTATGCTGGCTGCAATGAATGACGAGTTTAGCCGAAGGTTTGAGAATGCCCAGCCACAGGAGATGCTTCAAATGTTGAACGACTCTTTTGGCACGCCTGACGACGTTGAAAGGCACAAAACTAGTTGTGCTATTTTCAATGCTCGGATGAGGGATGGGGCCTCAGTCACTGATCACGTACTGTATATGATCGAGATGATTGAGTGCCTAAGCAAATTGGGCTTTCCTCTGCACGAGCAGCTCGGTAAGGATGCGATCCTTAATTCCTTGCCCAAGTCCTTCCTCCCATTCCTTACTCATTTTCGAATGACAAAGCCTGCAGTAAACTACCACGGATTGTTGGGGTTGCTGCAGAACTTTGAGAAGGATCACCAACTCCATAAGGAGTCGGTGAATGTAGTGGGAGGGTCTTCTTCTCATCGTCAACCCTTTGGGAAGGGGAAGAAGAACAAGAAGAAGAAAAATAAGAAGGTACAATCTCATGCTGGGACAGTAGCACGGGGTCAGACCAAGAAGCGCAAGCATGACCAGAGCCAGGCGGAGTGCTTCTTTTGCAAGAAGCACGGGCATTGAAAGAGGAACTGTCCTCAATACATTGCCTCCCTGGACCCGAACAGGCCAAAGAAGAAGCAAGGTAATTATATGATAACTCCTTGCAATTTTTCGATTTGTGATACTACTGCCTGGGTATTGGATACCGGAAGCCCTTATCATATTTGTAATTCGATGCAGGGTCTGCAGGTCAGTAGGAGATTTGATGAAGGCAAGAGGTTCCTGAATGTTGGAGATGGAAGCAAAGTTCCAGTTCTAGCTTTAGAAATCATGAGTCTTGTAATCAATTCTCGTAATGTAATTCTGAGTGAATGTCACTATTGTCCAAGTTTTTTATTAAATATTATTTCTGTAGGCCTTTTGGCCATGTACGGTTATGATTTTTTAATAAAAAGAAATATTTGCAATATCATTTTGAATGGTGTTACAATATTTGTTGGATAATTAAATAATAGAATTTACTTACTATCACAGCCTGTTAATGTGGTTCAAAAATTCGATAAACGCTCTAGAATAGATAATGTGTCAGAAGTCTACCTTTGGCACTGTAGGCTAGGTCATATCAATAAGAACAGGATAAACAGGTTGGCTCAAGAAGGAATTCTTGAAGTTAGTGATTGTGAATCACTTCCAACCTGTGAGTCCTGTCTTCTTGGAAAGATGACCAAGTCACCTTTTACTGGAAAAGGTGAGCGAGCCAGTGAACTCTTAGGTCTGGTACATTCTGATGTATGTGGACTCATGAGCTCAAGTGCAAGAGGTGGATTTTTCTACTTCATAACCTTCACAGACGACCTATCTAGGTATGGGTATGTCTATTTAATGAAGCATAAGTCAGAATCATTTGAAATGTTCAAACTATTCCGAAATGAGGTAGAAAAATAAACTGGGAAGTGTATTAAAACTCTTCGATCTGATCGAGGAGGTGAATACCTTTCCAATGAGTTTCTGACGTATCTAGGGGAGAATGGGATTCTCTCTCAGTGGACTCCTCCTGGAACACCACAGCATAATGGTGTGTCTGAAAGGAGGAATCGGACCCTGTTAGACATGGTTCGATCCATGATGGGGTTTGCTGGTCTGTCGATCTCCCTCTGGGAATATGCGCTCGAATCGGCTTGTTACCTTCTAAATAGAGTTCCGAGTAAGTCTGTAGCCAAAACGCCATATGAGATATGGATAGGACGTAAGCCAGTACTCTCGCACCTTAGGGTTTGGGGGTGTCCGGTTTATGTTAAACGTTTAATTACAGACAAGCTTGGACCTAGGTCTGACAAGTGTAATTTTATAGGGTACCCAAAAGAGACCAAAGGGTATTATTTCTACCTTGCTGATGAGCAAAAGGTGTTTGTCAGCCTTAAGGCAATCTTTTTAGAAAAGGAGTTCCTTAGTGAAGGAACTGTTGCCTCTAAAGTCGAACTTGACGAAGTTCGACAGGTGGAAAAACCGACACATGTTACTGAACCTGAACCGGATTTGATTAGATCAGATCCGGAGCCCATTGATTATGCACCCTTAAGGCGGTCTGGTAGAGTACCACATCAACCGGACAGATATTATGGTTTCTTGGTCCGGGATGGTGATCCTATCGAACTTGATGAAAACGATGAGGATCCGATCACCTACATGGATGCAATGCAGAGACCTGACTCTGAGAAATGGCTAGAGGCCATGAAATCCGAAATGGAGTCCATGAAGGTCAACGATGTGTGGACATTGGTTGACCCACCCGAAGGAGTAAAACCCATAGGGTGTAAGTGGGTCTTCAAAAGGAAGAGGGGCGCAGACGGAAAGGTGGAGACCTATAAAGCCCGTCTGGTTGCCAAGGGATATCGTCAACGTTATGGTATAGACTATGACGAGACATTTTCTCCTGTGGCAATGCTCAAATCCATTCGGATTATGCTTGCGATAGCTGCCCATCTGGACTATGAAATCTGGCAGATGGATGTGAAGACAGCTTTCCTAAACGGAGAGCTGGACGAAGAGGTGTATATGATACAACCTGAAGGGTTCACATCCACAGATGAGTCTAAGGTGTGCAAGCTACAGAGGTCCATTTATGGACTTAAGCAGGCATCTCAGAGTTGGAACATACGTTTTGATAGGACGATCAAAACGTATGGCTTCATTAAGAACGGAGAAGAACCCTGCATTTATAAGTGGGCTAATGGTCCAGCAGTAGTATTTCTTGTATTGTATGTGGATGACATTCTCTTAATCGGGAATGATGTCCCTGCATTACAGGGAATAAAGATTTGGCTATCGTCACAGTTCTCCATGAAGGATTTGGGAGAAGCTTCCTACATCCTAGGGATGAGGATCTATAGGGATAGATCCAAAAAGTTGCTTTGCTTATCCCAGTCCATGTACATTGATACTATGCTGAAAAGGTTCAGCATGGAAAATTCCAAGAAAGGCTATCTACCGATAGGCCATGGAATTTCTCTCTCGAAGAGGGATTGTCCGACAACACCTCAAGAGAGAGAGCGTATGGGTAGGATTCCATATGCTTCGGCAGTGGGATCTATCATGTACGCCATGACATGTACACGATCAGATGTGGCATACTCACTAGGGGTAGTGAGTAGATACCAATCTGATCCAGGAGAGAATCACTGGAAGGTTGTTAAAACCATCCTGAAGTATTTAAGAAATACTAAGGACCAGTGGCTTATATATGGTGAATCGGACTTGAGACTTATAGGGTTTACAGACTCTAGTTTCCAGTCTGATCGAGATGATAGCAAGAGTGTGTCAGGATTTATTTTTACCCTTAATGGTGGGGCTGTCTGCTGGAAGAGTTCCAAGCAGCACACTGTGGCTGATTCAGTATGCGAGGCGGAGTATATTGCTGCATCAGATGCTGCCAAAGAAGCGGTGTGGCTGAGAAAATTCATCACCGAGCTCGGAGTAGCACCCTCCCTTGTTGGTCCAGTTCTGCTCTACTGCGACAGCTCTGGAGCCATTGCTCAGGCGAAGGAACCAAAGGCACACCAGCGGACGAAGCATATTCTGCGCCGCTACCATCTCATCCGGGAGATCGTGGATCGAGGTGACGTCGACCTTCAGAAGATCGACAGGAAGGAGAACCTGGCCGACCCATTCACTAAAGCCATTGCGGTGAAGGAGTTCAACGACTACAAGTCGAAGATGGGTATTAGATACTGCACCGATAGGCTTTAGGCCAAGTGGGAGATTGTTGGGAATAGTGTCCCAAAGCCAATCGTCAGCCTGTTGACGGTTGTGCTCCTTTTGTATTAGTACATGAATTATAAATAAATAAAAGTTATTTTGGTATTTTTTTATCACAAATGTTTCATCTTCTAATGAACTCCTGTGTTGTGGTGAAGTCCTTAGGACTATTTAGACTCGACAAAGGAGGATTTATCATTTAGTCCTTAAACATGTTCGCGACCAAATGATACGTTGTTACCAAGGATGACAATATTTATCGAGCATAGGTCGTTGTGTGCCATATGGGTTGGTTGTCCTCATAACCAAAGAGTGTGGAGACACTGGTATGGCATACAGGTGAGATGTAATGGTACATCTGCACTGAACGTGACCAACTCCGGAGCTATTTCTGCTGTCAAGATTTGCTCCGATGGGATATGGGTATAAATGTCCCTCCGACCTGAGACCGCCACGGTGACTTACAAGCAACTCACTGCACTTAGGCACTGGACTACCTGAATTTCTAATTCAGTGACGGAAGGTTGCTGGGTGTAGTCAAGTACTTGACTTGTCGGTGCGTGTGTCAAGATGGGATTGACCACTCCAATTTAGGAGCTGTGTACAGTCGTGTTTCAATTTAGCAAAACTTTGGCCAGGGTAGTCCTAGTGAGGAGTCACAGGACTAATTGAGTTGAGCACGATTCGGATGATATCATCAGGGTTGACAGTTTAACCCTGAGTCATCCTAAACACAGGGGTCAAAAGGGATGAATTATACGGTAACCATATTCACGTAGGTTCTGAATGTTGCGATTGCGATTATTCGACCTATCTGGTCGTCGGGTACCATTGCTAGATGGTCACTTCGATTAGTACAGAAATTGGTTCCTGTGCTACCGACTTAGGTTCGAACCTGTGGGGTCACACACATTAGAGGTTCCTTTCTGATCTGATGGCTGATTATGAGTCTTATCTATCTGGAACTCTATGATTGAGAATTAGGATTCTCTAATCATGAGTTCCACACATTTTGGGTACCGGGGTCAAAATTTTGAATTTCGAATTTTGAATTTGAAATTTGAATTCTTTGATCAGGGTTTCATATCGATGGTCTCTGATGCTTGATTGCCCATCGAATTTGGACTCAACATTTATGAGAGGTTTAATTAGTGATTTAATCACTAATTAACTCAATTTGATTGAGTAATTATTTTTGGATCAAGTCCAATTGAATTGGATTCAGTTTGGATTGACCCGATTAGGTTAAATGTTGACCTAATCGCTAAGGTGGTTTAGTCCCTGATTTGATCAGGGGTTATGTTTAGTTAATTCCTGATTTGATTAGGATTTTATTAAGCCTAATTAAGCCTAATTATGTTGGGTTTAATTTGGTCTAATTGTGCTCAACCTATTTTAAACTAGGTTGGCTCAATTTGAATCAAACCACCTTGTTTTAAATTTCCTGCGTCACCCAACTTCCTTGCACCCATTTGAATTCACGAGAAGAAACTTCTCATGAAATTTTTCTCACGTAAAACCCTTCCCCACGTCCTCATTTGTGCGCCATATGGATGGATAAATTAATTAGTTAGCCATTCAAATTCAAAGCATGTTTGAATTTGAATGGATAACTTATCACTTGCCCTTTCATCCTTATCCATTTTGTGCGCCACATTACTTACACGAGAAAAGGTTTCTCGTGAAACTTTTTCACGCACAAAGAGCCACGCCCCTTCTCTTCTCACTCCCAAAAGGATAGGGATAAGTTGGTTTTCGTTTGAATTCAAATTTGATTTGAATTCAAATGTGTAACCTCTTGTCTTTATCCTCTCACGCGGATAAGACACGTTCGACGTTATTTTAAAAAGAGGAGAAAGGTGGGACGTGCGTAGAAAAATTAGGAGAGAAACTTTGGGGCATGAGGAAGGCTTCTACACAAGGTGAAGGTCCAAAACCTTCCGAGAGAAAAAGAAAGAAAAGAGAGAAAATTGGGCGTAGGGTTTTTGGTGTGTACCCTAGGGTTTCTACCTAGGGTTCGGGAAGTGAGATTGGTGTGCCACGAGTGTCGTGAGTCCACCAAATTTCAGAGAGAGATCCATCACCTCTCAAGTAACTGTGCAAATGATCTGGAGCATCCAAGAAGTCAGCACACATCGATCGAAGGAGTTCGATCAACATCTACCATCAAAAGGGTGAAATCACGAACTAGCATTCGTGAGGAGCTGATCAGACGGAAGCTTCGTGTGGATGATCCGCAGAGGCCAGACAGTTGGGTGGCTATGATGTGATGATCAGAGCCCTCCGACGGTGATCAGATTGCGGTGATCGACTACCCGCAAAAGGTGATGTGTTCTGAACACAGTACTGTAAAACGTTTACTGATTCAAATTTGAATTTCAAATTTAAATGCATGCTGTTGTATCATATTTAGATCCTAGTGTAGGGTTAATTAGTATTAATTAATGAGATTAATTAATAATTCTGCTGTAAAATAGTAATTTTGAAAAAGTTTTAAAATTACCATTTTGCCCCTGCACTAAATTTTCGCTTCATATTGTATATCTCACTACCGATAGAATTAAACTTATGAAGTCACACAACAAAGGGATTAGGCCTGGAATTAGCAATTGAGCTTATGAAGTGTCAATTGGGTTTAGAGAAATCTAATTGGGTTTAAGGTAACCTTGCTAGCACGTGGTTGGATCAAATTTCTCTTTCCATTGGGATTTTTTATTTGATAAGATAATTTAAATTTAATTATCTGCTAATAACCTACATGAATTAGATTCATGAGACTCCAATTATTGGGTATCTAAAGTTATGGATCAATTAAATTAGGATACAAGTTCTTAATTAATTTTTCTTGATAGTTATTATGGGATGCCACCTTAATTTGATCAAGTTGGGCGTGTCCTATCATTAGAGAGCTTATTAATCTGATATGGAGCATCCCTTGGGTACATAAGAGGGTGTGTTTAATTAGGTACAATGGCTCCAAGAGTTGGCACCTAATAGGATTCCTAATGTAAGTTAAATAACTTAAGTTATTAGGAAACCCAATGCAAGTAGGACTTGTATTATGAGATTTGATAGGATTCAATTCTCATGCCTATTTAAAGGGACCTCCCCTAAGGTCCTTAGAGCATCCAAACTAGTAACCCTCCACTACCAAAAGCTCTCCCCACGCCCTTTCTTCCTCTCCTTTCTCTTTCTCTTTTGGGCGTCCCACATGCCCCCACACTTGGGACGTCCCAAGTTCTCCACGCCAAGGGTGTTTGATGCCCTAATTGGTACTGGTTCTTAGTGTGTTGCAGCAGCACAAAGTAAAGAGAAAGGTTAGAGAAGAGGAGAAGAAGAAGATCAAGGAAAGAGATCAAGTATTGATCGCGATCCAGGCTTTATTCAGATTCAGCAGGCTGAATTTTTTTAGAGAAAAAAATTTAAATTCTAGAGGATTGTTCCAGACTGATCTCGAATAGATACCCATAGAGGCCGAATACTTGTGCGGCTATAAAAAAAATTTTCTCTTTCAGATATAGATTCGAAGAAAGAAATTACAAAATAGGTTTGTGAATTAATCACAATCTGAATTTCAGCATATGTCATTTCAGCACATGAACTAGATTCTTATGGTTTTATGTTTTTATGCATGCATAAGTCAGATTAAAAGTGTTTTAATCTTGCATTTCACTATGGTGTTTAGAAAATAAAATTTTAAAACATACATGCATGCTCCAAACTTCAAATTCCAATAGCTAGGGCGTATCTTCTTAAAGAGATAAACTCCATGCCTAAAAGGCAATAGACCCCTCTTAGAGTTCTCCATGCCGAGCTGCTTTAGCATTTTTTTTATATATAGCTAATATGAAAGATCAAGCATCTTTTTGGATCTATCTCTATAAATCTTTATTCCCAAAATATAGGATGCTTTTTTAAGATCTTTTATGAAAAACTCTTTAGACAACCATAACTTGACAGAAGTTATCATGAAAATATCATTCTCAATTAGAAGGATATTATCTATGTACAATACGAGAAATGTGACAGCCCTTTCACTAATTTTTTTGAAAACATAAGATTCCTTCTCATTCTCGATGAAACCAAATGATTTGATCGTATTATTGAATCGAGTATTCCAACTCTGAGATGCTTGCTATAGTCTATAAATGGATCTTTGCAGCTTGTGATCTCTATCACTAGACGTGAAATCTAAAGACTGCTCCATATAGATATCTTTCTTAAGATATCTATTCAGGAAGCTAGTTTTCACATCCATCTATCAAATCTCTAGTCATGAGCCACTGCAATAGCAAGTAGTGTTTGAATGAACTTTCACATGGCAACTGGCGAAGAGGTCTCCTGATAGTCAATGCTTTCACGCTGACTGTAATCTTTAGCTAAAAGCCTTACTTTAAAAGTATCCACCTTTTCATTCAACCTAATGTTTCTCTTAAAGATCTATTAACATCCAATAGAAACTATTCTTTCGGATGGATCTACTAAGGTCTAAATCTAATTGGTATGCATTGAATCAATCTCTGACCTCATCACTTCTAACTATTTCTTGGAGTCAATGTCTAATATCACCTCATCATAGATTTTAGGATCATCAACATAATCTATATCACCCATGAGGAATATTTCTTTTACATCTTCTGTTAGCATACCAATGTATCTTTCAGGAGGATGTGAGATTCTAGTGGATCTATGAGGTAGAATAGATTTCATAGACTTTATGACTCATTGCTCTTCAGAGACACTCTCTTCGAGCTAAAGTTTTCTCCCACTACCTCTATCTTAGATAAAATCTCTTTTCAAAAATTTAGCATGATGACTCACAATCACATTATGATCCTCTAGAAGATAAAAATAGTACCTCAAAGTCTTTTTTAGGTATCTTATAAAACAAACTCTCATAGGCCTAGCTCCTAACTTGTCCACCTGTTGTCGTTTGATATAGATCAGATAGCTTCAAATTCTGAGATAATCAAAATTCAACTTCTTACTATGCCACATCTCATATGGTATGGTAGGAATAGATTTAGAGAAAATCTTATTAATTAAGTAATTGACGGTCAGTAAGGCATCTCCAAAGAAATAAAGGAAGGTCAATGAAGCTTATCATAGATTGAATCATATCCAACAGGATCTAATTTCTCCATTCTAAAATTTCGTTGAGCTGAGACGTTCTAGGTGGAGTCCATTAAGAGATTATATTATTTTTTTTTAGATAACTGAAAAATTTTTCACTCAGATATTCTCTTCCTCGATCTGATCAAAATAATAATTTTTTAATTTATTTTTCTATCTCACATATGAATTTTTTGAACCTTTCAAAGGCTTCAGATTTGTATCTCATAAGAATCATATATCTGTATCATAAAAAATCATCGATAAATGTGATGAAGTAGAGATAACCATCTATGACCGGCATATTAAATGGGTCGCATACATCTGTACGTACCAGAGCAAGGACCTCAGTAGTCATTTTCTTATGTCCTACAAAAGATAGCCTCATCATTTTTTCTTGAAGACAAGACTCACTGATCGGATATGACTCATCCGATAATGAGTCTAAGAGACCATCTTTCTCCAGTCTATTAATCTTTTTCTCTCCAATATGATCTAGCCTAAGATGCCACATATACTTTAGGTTAACCTCATCTCTGGATCTCTTAAATTCGACAGCACTCACTATTTGCTTGGATAAGTTAACTAATTCATCTGCATCGACATACAAATGATAGAGATCGTTAATTAAGTGACCACATTCAACCATTTTATTTTCAAAATAAATGATACAATGATTCTTATTGAAACTAATTTCATAATCATCTTGTGCTAAGCATGAAACAGAAATCAAATTTCTGCTAGCATTAGGTACATAGTAACAGTCTCTAAGTTCTAAACAGAAACTAAAAGATAATCGAAGAGGATAGGTTCAACATTCTATATTTCTTAAGATCCTGCATTGAAGTGCAGAAGTATACACTAGAATCAAAGTTTATTACCTAACTGGTAGTAGAAAAAATTATAAGATTAGTCTCAATCACGAGCAAGTCTGACATACCTTCTAAAGGTGTGTCTCTTTAACTCTTCAAAGTTTTTTTTGAAAACTCTTGGTCCATGACACAACCTATCTACTCAAAACTCAAAGCACCTTTCAAGTCCCTTAGCCAATCCTTATAGCTGGAACCTAATAACTGGTTGATTTCTAAGATGCAGGCTAGACAATTAGAGATAGACAAAATTCTATAGAGAGAAAAGATTCTAGTTAGACTTTTGTAATTGATTATTAGTTTGTTTTAAGATTTTTATTTTAAAAACAAACTATCTCTCATTATTTCTTCAGATCCCAACTCTCCTCAGGTTGAGAAGTGGGAACCCCTTCACGAGATAAGATTCCTAGTGGGTACTGCAGTCCCATTAATTGGCACACCACCTTATCTGATAAATTTTAGTTAATGTGTCAATCAATGGGTAGACAATTCTTGCTCAATGCTTTTCAAGTAAATTGTAATGGATTTGGTTTCTAAGTTTTGAGATCTTATCTGACAGATCTTGACCTTATTCCTTAGTTAACTCAGACCCACCATTGAGTATGAGTGAAGTCATCATTAAGTCTTTTACCTAATAGATCTTGGGTCCAATCCCATCCCCACCTAGTAGCATCTCATGCCAATAGAGTGGTTGCTTCTTTCCTAATGCAACTAAACCACTGCATCTAACTAAGAATAGTCAACATTGGAGAGGATACAATACTCTACCATGGTAGAAGATCCTATGACTTAATAGTAACGAAGAGATTTTTAATTTAGATCTCTTTAATCTTAATTAGTCATAACTGTTATGACTAATCTTAAAGGCATGGGCTAGCTTACCAAGTAACCATATCTAGACTAATCAACCAAATTGATCAGAAAAGTGTAAGATCAGTAGAGGTCCTCCATTGCTTTTTTTAGATACCAATAAATTAGCCAGATCAGCGAATGAAATCAATTAAATAACTACCTTTCTTTAGGTCAAACCAAATCACTTTTCTTAGACATCAATTGGTCAATCAATTTTGAATAGATTAGCTTGTATAACTCCGGCTTGAGCCATTGTGCTAAATTAGATCTTTGAGTTAATCAATCTAACATATGGCTGTTAATTAATGTGATCAATCTACAACTATTGGGTTGATCTCGAGCACTCTTGATCTAATCCTAATCAACTCTTGATTTGGTTGGATCAATTGTTCATCTCAATTAAGCTCCATCATGTACTAATCGATTATCCAAAAGTAATCAAATTACTAAATCTAATTGAACTACCCAAGCCCAATCCTCATATTTCATATATAAGATTTGTTTAGATCTTAAATTTTTAATTTCAGATCTTAAATTTTTAATTTTAGATCTTTAATTTTTAATTTTAGATCTTAATTAAGTGCATTATGAATATGAGTTTTAGTTTAGGTATCAAAATAAATTTTAGATCTAAATATTTAACTATGTATCTCATACATAAATAGATCCTAGGGTTTTGGATGTAAGGTTTTGTACAAAAGTAACTTCTTTTCTTTTGCGGTTCTTCCTTTTAATTCATGCAAGTACTCCTTCCACCATAGTTCTCTATGGTAGGATGGTCTTTACTATGAATCTTGAAGAGTACTAGGCCACTAAGATTTGATCTACATCTCATGCAAAATTAAATCTATCTATGATCACAATTATCATGCATCTCATGCAACACATGTACATCTTATGTACAAACTAGATCTAATATATCACATGTATTCTAAATTAGATCTAATCTAATTTCATATTTTGATTCTCAGATCTAAAGATCTGATTTTCAGATCTTAATGCATGTGAAAGAAAAATCTGACTCTAATACCACTCGAAGGAAGTCCGACTTTCTGGATATGCATGCAGCAATCAAAATCGCAGCAGAAAATAAAGGATCTAGATTTAAATCTATTTTAAATCTAACATGCATATCTGATTTAGATCTAATCTAAACATGCTAGGAAGGTTTCACATGCTGAAATTAAAGATCCAAAAAATAAAAATCAGATTACAAATTAGGTCTATAACTTTGCGGAGGTAGCAATTCACCGCAATCTAATTACCGTGGTAATCTAGTGAGGTCTCTATAGAGCCGCACATGCATCCGATCTCTATTGATATCTACTCAAGACCGATCTGGATTATGCCTTCTCGGATCTGAATCCTCCTTCACCAAGAAGAATTCCGACACCTCAATCTGACTGTCTAGATGTGGATCAACCCTTGATCTGTCGCAGTACACTTGACTATCGACATGCTACCTTCTTCTTTCTCTGATGCAAATATGGATCTTCCAATGCTTGGATCTTCTAGATGATGGATGCCCAACACCTTAGGCATGTAGACAATAGCGTGTAGAGGCTAGGCATGTGAAACGTGGGAGAGGGATGGTGAGGGATTAGAGTGGCAGGGTTTCTCTATAGGACTCATGCAACAAGCCTTTTAACTCATGAGAGGTGTGTCATATTTATAGAGCCCAAGCCTAAGAGTCCCATCTTAGCTTCCTAGGTTTAAAACCAAATACCCCTTATCCCATAAGAGGTAAAGAAGTAGGACTGATGGTATCTGAATTTTTCTCATAAAAATTCAGATCAGTTGAAAGTTCGCACCCAACACTTGGTGTGCCTTTAATTTCCCATGCCAACTCTTGGATCTAATCCAAGTGGATACCCAATCCTCATCCATATGGGTGTGAGCCACTCTAGATCTCATCCAGATGGCCACCCCATTCAAAATCCCAAGCCCACAACCATGTGCGCACACACGCCACCAATGAGGGGTTTGGCCTCCAAGCTTTCACACACAAGGAGAGAATGTGAGCCCCTTCTCATCCTTATCCACAAGGGGTAGGGCAGCCTCACAAATTGGATCTTATCCAAAACAAGGTCGTGCTAAGGATCTCATCCACACACCCAACACCTCCATAGGATCTTATCCAATGAATTTACATGCCAACTAGGAAGAAGAATTCTAATATGGTGTCAAATAGGGATGAGGCTTTAACCATTCAAAGCCTTAAAATAGAAGGAGTCCTCCTTTAAGGTACCAAAATTTTGAATTAAATCACTGTAACTTTTACGAATGATTTAAATTCAAATGACCTTTGATTTTTCCACATCCTAACTATTAGGTGGCGCCACATGGGCAAAGCTTTGACTATTCAGAGCCTTAAAGCAGAAGGACTCCTCTTTCTAAGTCATCATAAATTAGTTTTGATTCACCATAACTCTTAGGATGAATTTAAATAGCATTTGACTTGGTCAAATGCTATCCAATAGCGAGTCCTATCTGAGTAGGATTGGGTTTAACCATGTACTAGTATGGCTCTCCTAAACTCAATAGGATTTCATCAAATCCTAATCTAATTGAGACTTCACAAACCTAATTGATCAATCTATGATCAAATCTCTTTGTTGTGTGATCCTATAGGTCCAATTATGTCTGATAGTGGAAGACATTATGATCTTCATTAATAATATTATTAAAACTCATTTCAATAGACTGAAACTCTTTCTAATTTAATCAATTAAGAATTATTGATTATCAAAATAATTCTCATTGATCTCACAATCCACAAGTGGCACGTAGCAGTATATAGTGGTAATCCAGTGAACTAAAAATGAACCTCTATTTGCAGTTACTGTGTAGTCCGATTCTTCTATCGTGAGTTCTGATAAGACGTTGGTCAAAAAAAACTCATGAAATCTATTTATCCATCATATGCCAGATTCAATCAACTCAAATCCATATAAAATCTTATGAAAACTCTTTCCATTATTCATCTATCATAGCTATGATCTTTAGGACTCAATCTCATGAACTGCATAGGACCACTCTCTATCTATCAGGGCCGGCATATCTCATCTAGGTGCAACTCTATTCCTATAATGGATCTACTGTAACTAACATATATTGAAAAGTTCTGAATGATTAGATAACCAAGCGATTGTGCAGTCAAACTATAGCAACCTTACTGTGAACAGTCGAGACACCATAGGTCAAAGAATTATCTACACAACTACAACATCGAGTAAGTTACTGATAAGTAGATAGCCATCCAAGTGACTTCTCATATTGATCATACTCAGTATTCTTGATCTCTATCAAGTACTTGTACTTTTACTCTAATATCTTCATATTATAGACTCGAGACTTATCTATCTGAAAAGAGAAGCAATCTGTGTATCGATCTATCCAGATCAATCACTGTTCTCATGATAATCCATCAATCAGAAGCATTTAGAAATTGATCCCAAATGACACATACCTCAAATTCTCAACTCTTGAGAATGTGTCATTGTCAGGTCAGCTCCTTGGACGATTCATGGATACATATTAATATACATAATATTAATACAAAAGGAACCCAATTTTATTCATTTCAAAAATTTAATTATAAGATTATGTCTCAGAAAGTGTACATATGTTAGTCAATCTGACTTCTAGGATATATATTTAACATATGATCCCTGTATGGAGTGGTACCATCGGATCACTCATCGATTCATTTATCATAGTAGTGCAATATTTGACTATCTGATAAGAATTTAATCTTAGTTTCTTATTTCTCCTTACTTCAGTTATTATTGTTCGTCGATCACATTATTTGATTATCTTTGCTAGAGTGATAGCTTGATGCGGATTCAAGATCTTGCTTGTCCAGATTCTGTCTACATCTGAACATATCATCTAAGAGATATACAGTTCAATCCTCCATGCAGTCAACCAGCATGATTGTTTCTCCACAGATGTCTACGGTCATGGCTATGGCACCTCAGAATCCACTCCTTTACCTTTTATGCATCCATCATCGTCAAGAGCACCTCCCCTTATGTATAGATGACCTACTGGCTCTCCATTCCCAATTCCAGATTTTTATATGTTCAGTATGTACATGTTCGATGCCACATACATGCATAAGGATATGACTTAGCTTCAGTCCATTGAGGAGACTACCGCACAATTTGAGTATGCAGCAGATGACTTCTACTATCTAGGAGTTTTCTATTATGTAGGAGGCGATACAAGTGAGGGAGTCCTACAAGAGACTGTTACACAGATAGAGCATCCTACCGAGGAGCATGAGGGCCCGAGTGAAGCCCATCCTAGGGGTCATTGAAAGCAACCCGTGAGGAGGAAGCGACGGCCATCATGTGGGACATGATATATTTTTTTTGATTTTATTATACATGTGTGATGGATTTGAGTTTTTTGTAGAAATAACATATTATCTTTTTGTGAATGAATTGATGCATCTACTCGAGCCGAATGCAGATTAAAAGACTACTGATCGGACTATGTAAGATGTCTAAATTGATTTCTGTCGACAAGCTGGTCTTCTCCTTCACTATCACTTTCTTCTTCATGTATCTCAGACATACGCCTCTAAACCTTATTAGTAGATATATACCTTATATGCCTTAAAGATGAGTGGTTGTAGGTGTTAGTGAGTCTTAACTTAATAATTTCATCGTCATCAGTGATAGAGACATCAAAGGCCTCAAATATAACAATCATAACAGCTCTATAGGGCAAAATAGTTTTGGGACTTAGAAAATATTTATTCATATAATGGATCATTAAATATGACAAATTAACTCTATCATCTGAAAGAAACATTTTAAGGAGGTAAATATCTAAATGTGATACATTATCTCTATGACCTCCTATAGGAAGAAAATTAAACATAAAAATATGATGAATTAACCTATTTACAAGTGGTAACAGATGTGCATTAGGTTTAGTGGTCTGACTTAAAGAGTGATCCTCAAAAATAGTTTGAATACAAATATGAAAATCTAAACCTCGATGACTCCAGCAAGTACTATTAAAATATCTATCACCCTCTGATGAAATATTCAAAATTTGATCGAGAACAGTATAGTCAAATTTGATATTTTGTCCTTTCACTGAACTATTAAAACTAAAATTACTATAAAAATATCTAACTAGAGTAGAATATGTTGGCTTATTCAACATAGTTATAGATAGACAATCTATTCTTTCGAATAAAAATTCAATTCTAAATTCATTAAAATTATTTAAATCGACTATCCTACCACTCGAAACTTTTCTTCGACTAAAGTTAAACCAAAAATTTTTGCTACACTCATTACTTAAAAACAAATTTACTTCATTCCTATACGACAGTTGCTGTTCTTTCTCTACTCGAATTCTCTCTTCTTTCGAGTTAGCACCTCTTTTTCTTAAAGCCGTGGATTTAGGGTTGAAAGGTAGTGGGAACTAAAATTTAGGATTGAAAGGGAGTGAAGACTAGAATTTTGGGTTGAAAGGGAGTAAAAAATTTGAAAATACAGTAGGAAGGAGCATGGGTTTGGGTGGGATTTATAGTCAATGAAATCATGGGTTAAATCCATGATTTCAAAATAAGTCAAAAAAAAGAAAGAGAAATATGGATTTAATCCATGATTTCATGTAATTTGAAATAAAGAGAAATATAGATTTAATCTATAATTTCAATGTGATATCGAATTTTCGAAACATAACTTTATGAAATCATATTTTCAACATACGATTTCTGAAAATTTAAATTAAATTTTAAAATTTAAATTTAAAATAAAAATTATAGATTCAAATTGTAATTTTATATTAAACTCACGATTTCAATTCATAATTTCAAATCGTATGATATTGTCAGATCAAAATAAAATCGCACTTTGAAAAAATGATTTTGGCCATTGTGAACTCAAACACGTGGGTTGGGCCTACATCTTTAATTTATGGGACAGAGCAGAAGATACTTTTCAAATGGGATGTTTGAAAAATTATTTATAAAAAATAATATAAAAAAAAAATTTTCCAATCATCTTTTCCGGTCGACAGTATGACAAACGACGTGACATATTAGGAAAAAGCGGGATCACATTTTTATCATGCACTTTAAGCAGTCGTACCGGACATACCAGAGGGCTTGATCCAGAACCTGCCATGTCTTGCTGCTCTTTTGGCCAGCGGTGTTGCATCAATAAAAGGCTTTGATTATTTTTGCCCATTTATGGATAGTTATTGGATCAATCTATTTTTTTTGATTAAAATAAATAAGAGTTAGAGAATGGTAACCAAGCGTATCTATCTCTCACTTTGTGAAAGTGACCATAGAATCTTAATTTTTATTAAAAAATATTTAATTTAAAATTAAATTTAGATGAATAAATAATTTTTTCTCCATCACGTGAACGAATCCAATGGATGCCCAGTATCATCAAAAATTAATAGGTCAAATATTATTTTCAAACATCATATATTAGATCAATCTAATTAATCTTGACCTTCCATTTTAGGCAAATCAATCTTCACCGTCGAGCCATTCTCCTTTTGGCTATATAAGAGCATCCATCCCCACCTCTTTGTTTGAGCAACCTGCCTCTTTCTAAAAAATCTCCACGGATCCTCTGCACGATCAGGCGAGCATTTCTTGTTTTCTCTTTGCATTTAATCTCTTTAATTAAGTTCAATTGCATTATTAATAGTATTATTATTAATATAATTATAAATTGCTATTGTTGTGCGGTTTGCCATGTTATTAATTCACAAACAAAATTATTAACTGAAAAATAAATCAAATAAAATTATAGCAGAAACAAAATCTAAAGAATGATCTCTTTCACTTACAGAAAACAGCAATTAAGTCAGCCTCCTCTCTCTCTCTCTCTCTCTCTCTCTCTCTCTCTCTCTCACTCACTCACTCACTCGCGCGCGCACACAGAAGTTTCCTACTCTTTTCGTCTAGATTAATTTTTCTTGAATAAATTGCTTTTCTTTCTATGAGTGAGTTAAATTTTTTCACTTTTCTCACTATATCTTAGTGATTCTCTTGGAGTTTTAAATTATCTAGTGCTTTCCTTTGTTTTCTATATCCAATTCACTAGTTTGAAGTTGTTTTTGGAGTTCGATGGCATCCTTGTCTTGGTTGCAAGTTTTGTTTCAATGGCATCATTGTCTAAATCAATTAAAAAAAAAAAGATCTAACGTAGATGATGAATTATTCTGCTGATTCAACCCAAGATAAAAGGAAAATAATTGATCATGAAAAGCAGATTCAGTCACAAAGAATTCTATTATATCATCAAAAAACTTTGTTACTTTAAAAATTAAATTTATGTATTAAAAAAAAAACAGTAAAACACTTAAACCCTTCAGATTTAGAATGCCTTGAATTCTTGGAGCTGTTGGGCAAATAAAAGAGAGCCCATGCTTCTAGATTTTCTTTCCTCCTGTTATTTTGTTATTTTCATTCTTTTCTTCTATGTTACAACTTGGAGATCTCTTACACATGTCACGACTAATCGAATGATGCGGCAAAACATGGGATCTACAACATAAATGTCATATGCTAGATTAGCTTAGGGAGCCAATTTGGAAAGAGGGGTCGGGATATAAATGGTTCTTTCTGTAATAATATTCCGTATGGTGGGGACCCTTTCTTTAATATTCCGTATAATAAAAAGGTGGATAATTGATTCGTGGTGGCTTAAGAGAACTCCGTCCTTTTACCAATGAAAATAATATTAAAGAGGAAACACATATTTTCAAATACAATTTATTTTCTAAGAGCACACTTAGGGTTCCTTAGAAAATTTTTATCATAAAATTTCAATAAACGTTCCATGAAAATTCATTCCAACGTGTTTCTTTTGTTTCAAAAAAAAATAAAATTAAAAAAAAAGAATTTACAAAACAAAAAATGGATTTTCAAAACATTTTTCCTTTCCTTTATGAAAATGTTGAGAAAAATTCAAAAAATATTCTCCCATTTCTCAACAAAATTCCCAAAAATGAAATCACCAAATAAATTTTTAAAATCCAAATATTCAAGAAAATTCCAAAATAATCTTTTCCTTTTCTTAGAAATTCAAGAATTTCAAAAAATAAATTTCAAGAATAAATGTTTTCTTTTCCCAAAATTTTCAAATTTTAAACAATTCCAAACAATGAATTTCCATAGTAAGTTTCTCAAAATCCAAAAATGTCCAAAAAATATTTTTCATTTCTTTAAAGAATTCCAAAATATGTTTTATTCCTTACAAAAATGAAAAAATCAAAAATATTTTTCTTTTTTCCAAAACACTCCAAAAATCAATTTTCTAGAAAATTAAAAAAGTTCAAAATGCTTTTCCTTACTTGAAAATTTCCAAAATTTTCCAAAGCAAGTTTTCAAGAAATAAATTACAAAATTTGTTAATTTTGTAAATTAATTTTTCAAAAGCCATATCTTTTAATTGGAAATCTATTTTGAAGGAATTTTGTATGGTTGGATAGCTATTTAAGCCTAGTTTTCAAATTTTGAAATCACGCTTTCGAATTGCCTGTAGATTAATTATCTACAATCAATGAAATGCTCCTCGCACTGTTTAATTGATCTCTATATCAAAAATCTCAAAATTCGTGCAAATCAAGGATGAGACTATGATCCAAAAAAGTTGACCATAGAAATTCGACTTTCAAAGCCCTAAACTCTCACTTGATTTTGCTCAAAATGGATTTCTAACTATTTTGTTTTTCAAATTTTTCTAAAAACTATCGAAATTGGTTAAATTTTGTGAAAATAAAAAGCTCATCGTTTTATGTGTATTTAATTTGAGCAAAAAATTTTATATTTGTAAAATATATGATGTTTTGTATCTAAATACTGAAAATCATCAATTTTTGATCTGTTTGATTAGGAAATAAGAACATTTCTGAATAAACAAGACAATTCGTTGTCTCTTTAAAAAAGAAAAAAGAACATTGAAAATCCCCCCCCCCCCTCCCCAAAAGAAGAAAACCTTTTTGTTTGAATTTTCCTTTCATGGAACATAATATTAGGGTCTTAATTATCATCGAGAATTTTCAATCAAAATATTTTTATCTTTTTGCTAGTTCGGTTGATTGATTATTAGTAAGCTGGATTTGAGCATCTTCATCTATTTTGACGGGTGAAAGTCGAAAATTCTCTGCAGTTGCTAATGAAAGGAAATATGGAAGTGCGGAAAGCGGTGGCAACATGGGTTTGGTGGACTGCCATAGTTGGAGCAGCTTGGGTATGCGTGTCAACGGTGGAAGATAAATACACACTCCGCTACAACACGGTGAGTCTCACCACCGTAAATGCCACCAGGGAAAGCTACACGCAGTTTATGGAAGCTCTGAGAGCTCAATTGGCAAGTGGATATGAGAGTCATGCAATACCAGTGTTACGCGATCCATCCACAGTGCCCGATTCCCAGCGGTTTGTTTACGTGGAACTCTCAAATTGGGCATCGGAATCTGTCACATTAGCAGTAGATGTCACCACTGCATATGTGGTGGGTTATCGGACGGGAGATTGGGCCTTCTTCTTCTCGGATGCTATTTGGGCTAGATCTACTGATGTTTTCCCAGGCCTGCAGCGAGGCACGCTTGCATTCGGTAGTAGCTATACCGAACTTCAAAGATCTGCAGGCCGAAACAGAGAGGACATCGACCTGGGGATCGGGGCACTAGACGAAGCCATCTCATCGGTTGGTAGGACCGGCGACGTTCCGATGAGCACCCTGGCTCGTTCCCTTATAGTTTGCATCCAGATGGTTTCAGAGGGAGCGCGATTTAAATATATCGAGCAACGGGTGCGCCAAAGCATTGCAAGCGGCGGAGCCTTTCGCCCCGATGCTAGCATGCTCAGCCTCGAGAATAACTGGGGAGCCCTCTCCACTGCAATCCAGGAATCCAATCAAGGAGTTTTTTCCGGCCCAGTTCAATTACAAAGACCTGACTATAGCACGTTCAATGTGGACAGTGTGACGTTAAGCATAATTAAAAACCTGGCATTCATAGTGTTCGCATGCAAGAACCAAGCATCTCAGTTTTCTCCGCTTATTATAAGGTCTGTCGTCGCCGAGGATGACGATACTTGTGCACATCCAGAGCCCACGATACGCATCAGCGGTCGAAATGGTCTATGCGTCGATGTGAGGGATGGACTATACAACGACGGAAACCCGATACAGTTGTCGCCGTGTAAATCTAATATGGACGCGAATCAATTGTGGACTTTGAAAAGGGATGGGACAATTCAATCTAACGGCAAGTGCTTGACCACCTATGGTTATAAGGCAGGAAGCTATGTGATGATCTATGATTGCACCACTGCCGAGACTGCTGCCACCCTTTGGGAAGTATGGGACAATGGAACCATCATAAATCCTCGGTCAGCACTAGTCTTGACCGCACCGTCGGGGGATAGTGGCACGACACTCACCGTGGAGACCAACATCTATGCTTCCCGTCAAGGCTGGCTCGCCAGCAATAATACACTACCTTTCGTGACATCCATTATTTCGTTTATGGATCTCTGTATGGAAACGGACACAACCAACGTGTGGTTAGCGAATTGTACGACTGACAAGATAGAACAAAAATGGGCTATCTATGCAGATGGTTCTGTACGGTCTCAGCAGAACCAAGAAGAAGCCTGCCTCACCAGTAATGGTCATTCCGAAGGTGCGATTATCACCATTGCCGATTGTAAAAACGGGTGGGCTAGCCAACGCTGGTCGTTTACAACCGAAGGCACCATTTTGAATTTGTACAACGGATACGTGATCGACGTGAAAGAATCCAATCCAAGTCTTCGGCAAATAATCCTGTGGTCGTTCACTGGGAATCCTAGCCAGAAGTGGCTTCCAATGCCTTGATTACTCCTGCTCTCTGGCGGTGTGGTGTGTCTAGCTTATTAGTAGCTCAAATAAAGGACATCAAATTATTGTTGTCCGGCAATGGGTGAGGTTAGCGAGCCCTTGGTAGTTTGTGTGGTGGCCCGACTTGGTTGTTTGAACTTTGAAGTCGTTTGAGGAGTCCTAGACGTGGAGATTGCTTGCAATTTCCTTTTCCTTAGGTTTGTTTTCTCTCTCTTAATATGTGTGGTTGTGGAGTTTGATATGTTAAGTAATATGTGTGATTGTGGAGTTTGGTATGTTAAGTGGAGTTTGTTATTCCCTATGCTGTATCTAAATGGGGATAAATTGCATCCGTTGTTACTGAAGTTGTCACTAAATTTCACTTTAAGGGTGCAAAGTGAGCTCTGATGAATATTTTATGCACAACAATTCTACAAGATCATGATTGAACCTAACTCCGTTTCTGCTTAAGGAAGCTTGCATGTTCACATTTTTTTTTTGTGTAGTAGCATAGGGAGAGGTCAGGATACTTCATCCATCGGATAATCTACTATGCATAGAAAAAGATCGAGAAAAAAACTTTAGAAATAATAATAATTTAAGAATTCCAGTAATCTTCTCAGCCAGCACATAAAAAGATAAACTCAATCATAATATTGATAACCACAATCCTCTCGATCTTCCAAACTCCAGTGAGGGAGAACTTGCAAGAATCAATGTTGTTTTATAAAACCGATCCAATTCCCAAGAAAATTCTTGATCTAAACTTGGTATGCAATGATATTGCCAAAGAGTAAATGTGCAATAAGTTGGATGAAGTGTCTACAGTGGTGGGGGCACTTTTGGGTAATCTCGACAAAGATTGAACATCTCAATGACAAGATTTTAGGTCAATAAGTAATAGAAATGGTAGTGGTTTTTGACAAGATCAGGTTTCAAATTGTGTGGTGGTTAAAAGCAAATAACCAGCTCGGGGTTCACTCTTTTGAAGACTGCCTTAGATGTTTTGATCTTGTGAGAAATGTTCTGATGTGATGTATTTTATGTTGCAGATACTGTCGGTGCCATTGTTGTACTGCTGTTCATTTTTCATACATTAGGTTAGCTAGGTGTTGCCGGCTGATAAGGTGTAATCAGCTTGTGTTTTAATAAAATTCTTTATTTTTTCCAATCAAAAAAAAAAAATGAAACAGAGGAAGAAATGGGCATGGGATTGTGCATGATGCATAAGTAAGATCATAATGTTTCAAACGCTCCCACTTTTGAATCATCTCTTCAATATAACCCTGTAAGCCACTGGATCTCTATCATTTAGAGCCTTAACCTAAATCTGCACCAAGAGAGATATGCCCCTAGCTCATACTATTAGATATATGTCCTATAAGCCCATTCAATAGACATCTTATAATAACTCTAAGATATAATTTTATACTTAAAATATTGATTTGATTAATAAAAGATAAGTTTTATTTTCATTCAAATCTAATGTGTCCTTAAATTATCCATAGAATTAATATTTACAGTACATATTTTCAAAATATTAAGAATTAGAGGCATGTATAATTAATTTCTAAATGCTCTTCATCATAGTATCATCATGAGGATGATGATTAATCTGGATAGATCGACGCATAAATCACTTTCTTCAGGATAGATGAGTTTCTATTCTATAGTATAGAGACATTGAGCGACGAATGCGGATAGTTATTAGAGAACAACCAGTATTGAGCGTGACCATCGAGAGATCATGTGGATTTTCATTCGATCGCCGGTGGTCGTCTCAATGCTGTAGTAGTGTGAATGATCCTTTGATCTGCGATGGTATGGTTGCTCATAGTGAAGCTGCTAGAGTTTGACTGACACATAAACATGACTTCGATGAGCTCTCGTAGTGGATGTTGGCAATAGTTGGTCTACTATAATAGTAGGATGCATATCTAGATAGAATTTATCGATCTTGATAGAGAAGAGAAGTCTTATGAAATCTGAGAGGCTAAATCCGAGAGCTTGTGGCCACAGCAGTATGATTGATAGAAAAAAGTTTTGATAATAACCATAATTGGATTCGAGCTAATCGAATCTATCATATGACTGATGATGAGGTTTGATGATTTATCTATGACCTACCAGCTAGTCGGGACTCATGTTAGAGAGAGTGAATTATACATTAACTATATATTGAGGTTCTATTTCAGTTCTACTAAATTATCACTACATATTGCTAGGTATCGCTGATGGATTGTGAGAGGTCTTTAGGATTGTTTAGGATCGATGATCCTTGTTGAGTTAGAGTGAAATTATTTCGATTCATTGAAAAAAATTTCAATGATACTATGATAGAGATCGTAGTATATCTCATTACTAGATAGAATTGAATCTATGAGATCATACAACAAAAAAATTAGATCTGGGTTAAGCAATTGAGCTTATGAAATCTCAATTGGATTGAGAAAAGTCCTATTGGGTTCAGGATAATCTTGCTAGCACAAGATTGAACCAAATTTTCTCTTGCTACTTGAATTTTTTATTTAATAAGATTAATTTAAATTAATTATCTACTAATAATGTAAATAAATTAGATTCATTGGACTCTAATTGTTGGAGGCCTAGGATTTTGGATCATATGCATTAGGGGTTCAAACTCCTGGTCAATTCCTTGATTGTATTTCATGGGGTGCTACTTGATTTGATTAAGTTGGGTGTGCTCACTTGGAGATGGTGTGTTGGACTAAGGTAGGGTGCCACCTATCCTTTGATTGGTGTGTGGAAGAATGCCCTAGAGAGTGCCAACCTTTAGATCTCCTATGCATGGTCAAAGTAGTAGGACTATAAGGAGTCCTAATGTGATTAAGACTTATATAAAGGGGCTGATTTGATTTGTATTAGGAGTTCAATGGCTCCTCTATTTAAAGGACCCTTCCCTAAAGGTCTAAGCATCAGAAAATCAGTAAGCCCCATGCCTCCTATTAGCTCCCCATGCCCTCCTCTCTTCTCTCTCTTTGTTCTAATGCCCAAGCTTGTTGGGCGTCCTCCATCTTCTAATACCCAAGGCTGTTAGGTGGCATCTCTTGGCTCCTATTTTCACATTTTGGTTGCTGCATAACCAAGAAAAGAAGAGCAAAAAATAGAAGAGAAGAAAAAGATCAAGAAAAATATCAAAGAGTTGATCGTAATTCAGACTTCATTCAGATTTGTAGGATGATCATTTTTGAAGAAGAAAGATCAACATCATAGAAGATTGTTCTAGACTGATCGTGAGTAAATATCTATAGAGATTAGATACTATTGGTGCAGAATTCCGCCGACGTCAGAGAAACTGGAGTCGAGGGGGTCGTATCTGCCGTCGGAACCTGCAAGGAAAGTCTAAACCAGAGTTAGGGTTGCTCCGGCAAGATCCTCCGATGCTCAAGTCAGTACTCTACCTCAATAGAAATGGAGTGCTCGAATGAAAATTTTAGCAGGATTTCGAGATAAAGTTTAGAGCTTAGAGAAGAATGTATCTGGGGTCCCTTTTTATAGATGGAGAGTGCAACTGATTGACAGCAACGTCTGTAACCACCTGGTAGTGGGCCGTTCGGAGCCACACGGAGTTTGTTACAGAGGGTAGTGACGTCAGGGGGCCGTTTAGGGCCACGTGGAGTTTGTTACAGAGAGTGAAGTGGTGTCCATTGTCGTGACTTGCCAGAGAGTAGTGGGGTCGAGTGAAACCCGTTACAAAGAGTGGAGCAGGATAGTGGCTATTATCGTGACTTGCCAGAGAGTTCGGACCTATTGGCTGAAGCTCGGCTGGGACGTCTGATGGAGCAGAATGGCTCTCTATCTCAGCAATCCAGGAGAAGCTCGGATGTTTCCGAAGTTGCTGACGTGTCCACTGTTGTCGGGTGCCTTGGATGCTGATGCTGCAGGCGGAAGTCATCTGTTGTAGAAGCTCGGACGGAGACTTTTCGTTGGTGAAGTTCGGTAGAAATCCGATTGCCAGAGAAGTCCGTCGGAGATTTGCCTGATGTGGAAGCTTGTCTGAATATTGTCTGTCGGAGAGGTCCGGTTGCACGAGAAATCCAGCAGAAGGTTGGCTGATAGCATAATTCGGAAGGCGTTGTGGAAGTTCATCCAGAATCCAACCACTGTAGAAGTTCGGACGGAGTCCGGTTCCTATAGGAGTCCGGAAGGAGGCCGCTTACCGTAGAAGTCTGGATGGAGACCGGTTGTCATAGAAGTTTGGAGTAGATCGCTTACTGTAGAAGTCCTGCCGTTGGAGAAGCCCGATCCTTGACGAAGTCTGGAAGAGGTTCGGAGTAGAGATCCTGCAGGTGGAGCCTGTTCATTGTAGAAGCTCGTATGTAATCCACCCACTATAGAAGTTTAGACGGAGCTCGGCCCTGGTAGGAGATCGGATGAAGTCCACCTGCAATAGAAGTTCGGGGTAGAGATCTGGCTTTTGTAGGAATTCATCTGAAATCCATCCATTGTAGAAGTTCGGACAGAGCCCGGCCTTTGTAGGAGTTCGAATGAAATCCGGAAGGCGATCGACCGCTGTAGAAACTTGGATGGAGTCTGGTTACTGTAGAAGTTCGGAGTAAAGTCATTCGTGGCCGGAAGAGGTCTGGAAGAGATTCGGAGAATAGTCGATTACTATAGAAAATCAGCTGATAGTGAAGCCCAGAGAACATTCGGAGCAGTCCGGTAGATGAATGGGGGAGCTCATTATTGGAGAAGTCCGAATGGTATTATGAAAGCTCGGATGGTCGAGGGAGTTCGAAAAGATGCCATACAAAGTCGGAAGCCAGAAAAGCCCTGGAAGGGTCGGCCTTTTACAAACTTCGGCTGGGGGTATTTTATACCCAACACCAGTCCCCCAATTTCCAAGTTCGGGCTTCGAATGAAGAAAATATAGAAAAATTTTCACAGCCGAAGTTGCCTCCCTTGATTTTCGTACCCGATTGTTTCCAGATATTTTGACGTTTGGCGCGCTGGGGCTGGAGCTTTTTCAAATCGAGACGATCCGAAAAGATTTTTTCAGAATTTTCGTTGGAGCATTGCTTAAGGTACGACGCAATAATAGTTCTGTTAGCTATCGGCCACTTTCAGTCACCTAACACGGTGAGTGGGCCACGCAGCGGTTATAGATCGGCCAGAGGAGATCCGCAATCATTATTCCGTCGGATGTCGTCGTCTATTTAAACCTGCCTCCCTCCTTCAGGGGTTTCACTTTGCTTGAAAGTTTCCTCGATCCTTCCTTCTTCCTGAGAGTTTCGTTCTTCCTCAGCATCCTTTTCGGCCTTAGGTGTTCTTCGAGTCGTCCCCATCTCTGCATCTCTGCATCCTTCGGACTAGCCTAGGTTAGTTCTAGAACTCCCCTCTTTGTTTTTTCTCTTATTGTTCTTCTTCCATTTTTTTTCTGTTACATTCCACCTGTTCGATTTTCCACGAGCATCCTGTTTCTTATTTTTTCTAATTTTTTCGAAGTTTTTAGGATTTTTACTCAATTCAAAATGTCCTCCAGCACTTCCTCCTCTAGCAGTTCTAGGAGTTCGTCCGTCCCAGCTCCACAAAATCTTAGTTCTGTAGATGAACCTCGTCTGATCTTTGTACCAGACACTATCCCCAGCTCTCTGACTTCGGAGGAACTCTCACTGATTAGGATTCAGTATGGGGTTCCTCCGGAGTTCGAGCTGGAGCTTCCCGAGCTGACTGGCCGAGCTAGCGCTCCTCCCCCCGGCTGCTTCTGTTTATACCAAGAAGCTTTCCGTGCTGGGCTTCGACTTCCGCTTCCACCTTTTGTTATTGCTCTCTTCTGCTTCTTAAATATTTTTTTAGTTTATGTAGCGCCGAACTCCTTTAGATTTCTGATAGGATTTCTTTCCCTCTGTAGTTTAGCTGAAGTTCGGCCGACTCTTTCTTTGTTTAAGAATTTCTATACCTTCAAGCATCATCCCTCGACAAAAGACTGGTGGTACTTCTCCCCTTAGTTCGGTAGAAAGGGATTGCTGAAAGGTGCCTCCTCTTCTATCCACAACTGGAAGGAGAGGTTTTTCTACGTCTGATGCCCATCCTTGGAGTTGGGGTTGCCTCCCTGGGGCTCCCTAAGGGATTCCATCTATCGGGCTTCTAGCCTGGGACAGGATGACCTTGAGGCCTCCAATAAACTCGAGGCTTATCCAGCCCCTCTTCTCTCCAACCTCCTGAAGGAACAACTCTTGTTTAACATCGGCCTAAGCCCTCTCAACCCTGTCGGTGTGTGTGTATATATATATATATATATATATATATATATATATATATATTTGTTCTTTTGTTAAGCTATGTCGATCCTTATTCACTGCAGATATGGACACTGACGCGGCTCGAATGCTAGCCCAGGGTCTCAAGACCTACAAAGGAAAGGCACAGCATCCTCAGGGGCGGCGAAGAGGGCAAGGACAGAAGAGACCAGTTCGACCGCGCCCGCCCAGGTGGCCATTGTCGTCGACTCCCCCTCTGACATCGAGCTCGCAGTCCCCCAGGCCTCTTTAAGGAGCCCCCCGACCGATGTTCCTGCTCCAGAGGCCCGGTCCAAGGAGGCACTGGGGGCCAAACGAAGAAGGAGAAAGAAGACATTGGCCCGCAAGAGCCGCAGCAGCAGGGCTGCCATCGAGGAGGCCGATGGCTCCGAAGAAGATCCAGAAAAAAATCCCTTTAATAATAGGGATATAATAAAGAGATTAGTCGACGGGTGCATTTTGCCTGAGGTCGTCCACAGGACCGTTCACGCCGATCCTGAGCAGCGGGTCTGGGACTCTCTGGGGTCCTTCCTTGAGGTAGGTCAATTTACTCCTATCTTCTTCTCGCCTCTTTGCTTAGCTTATTCCTCAATTTTTATATTGACTCCTTGGCCGCTCTTGTAGATTGGACACCAGCTCATCGCCAACATCGAGGTGATGAATAATGCTAGGAAGGAGGCCGTCCAGGCGGAGGAAGGCCGCCTGGCCAAGGCCGCCCGCCTCAAGGAAAAGATCGTTAAAGTCGCGAGTCTCCAAGAGGCACTGCAGAAGGAGGAGCAGACCTCGACAGACTTGAGGGCCACCTTGGAGGAGGAAAAAAAGAAAGCAGAGGCCGAGGTCTCCAAGCTGAAGGCGTAGATCCCGACCCTGGTTTCGGAGGCAATGGCTCGGGCAGTGGAGGAGTTCAAAACCTCCTCCGAGATGAGGGATCTGAAGGTCGAGTTCGGCCAGGCCATCTTCATCAAGGGCTTTGAGCTCTGTCAAGAGAAGATGGTCGAAAAGTTTCTCGAGCTGGACCTCGGCTTCCTAGATGAGGCGTCTGATGATGAAGCCGGGCCTTCTGAAGCTACTGTCGGTCTTTCTCCAGTCGAGACTTTCTCAACTACCCCGGCTACCACGGTCGATCTTTCGAGGGCGCCGAGCTCCCCCACTTCTGCCCCAGAGGTCCGAAACCTCTAAATTTGTATTCTCCTCTCTTTTTTTTTTTGTAACTTTTTTCGTTCTCTTGTACTTAAGAACAATTTAATCAATGAAATCGGGTTCTTCTTTACAAGGGGCTCCTCTTTTTTACTCTGCATTCCCTTTCTTCTCTTTTGTTTTTTGGTACTAATTTGTATTGTGGCACTCTTGTCTTCCAACGACAGTGCCCCACCGAAGCTCTTCCCTTACCACGAGGGATTTCTCTGAAGTTGATGGTCTGGGACCTCAGAAGGGAAGTTCGTCGCCTGACGAAGAAATCCAAGAAGCTAGTTGACAAACTTCACTGACTGAGGAAGAGCCATTCGGAAGTCACTGCGGAGGCTGCTCACTTTCGGGACCTCCACAAAAAGGGCTTCATGGACTACACCCGAAGGAAAGCAGACTTCGTGAAGGAGCTTGAGGAACTCCGAAAATGTGCCAGCGACCGATCTTGGACTCAGGCTTCCAAGATCAGCTCCCTTGAGGTCAAGCTGGTGGCTGCACGGGAGAAGATCGATCAATTGGAAGGGAGCTCATCCTGGCTCACAACTCAGGCTGACCGCGATCGAGACTGGTCAAAGAAGTTCTCCGACCTTTAGAAGCAGCTACAGGATGCCGAGGCGAACTACAATGCCTACCGAGTCGGCTGGTGCGGGCAAGTTGACGACTATCGAAGGAAGCTCAGGACAGCGACTGATGAGGTTGTCCGCCTTCAGAGGTAGTTGTCTGAGAGAGTCCAGGCCATCTCTGTACAAGGCTCCGACGAGCTCCTCTCCTTGAGGGGGACCATGGAAGAACTGTCCGTGACCCTTGGGCAAGAGAAGGTCGAACTGCAGCGGCTGAAGATTCAGCTGGTCTACGAGCAGCAGGCAGTCAAGGATGCCGAGGTGGAGTCTGAAGTTCTGAGAAAGAGACTTCAGAAGTCGGAGGGCGAGAGTCGGTGGTTTCACCAAATATATCGGGAGATACTGTTAAGAAAGAAAGAACTAGAAGAAGAAGTCGAAAACTTAAGGCAATCCTCGATGATGGCTAGAATTGGGAGTTCGAAGTCTGAAGAAGTCGAGCTTCCTTAGAGCTTCTTTACTTTTTACTCTATGTATTCTTTTCTTTTCTTGTCATTTTTTATTTTTGGCCTTCAAAGGCTTTGTAATGTATACTTCACTAATGAAATGAAAAAAAAAAATTTCATTACCTTGTCCATTCTTGTATTAATTTATCGTTTATCGAACTTTTTTTTTATCTTTTGTCTTGTTCGATGTCGACGTTGTTTGAAGGTTCCTGATCGTCGTCGTGTTGATTTGCCCCTTTTGTTCATGACCGAAGATCTTTTCGAAGCCACTCGAATTTGACACTTCCTCCCGGTGCTCGAGCTTGGGGGCCCGAACTTCTCGTTACCTCAAGAAAGTCGATTTTTTCCCGCCAGTGTTGGGTTTCCTCTTGGAGACTGAGGGTTTTTGACAAGAGCCTCCTTCCTCATTGAGATGAGGTTCCCTATGTCTTTGATGTAGTTTGTTTTTTCCTTATTACTGGCGTGACTCATCGCTTCCCTTTTTCTCTTCCCTCATTTTTTTTATGTTCGAGTGAGGGTTTTTCCTCTGCTCTTAACGGGGTTGTAGGAGTGTAGAGGAGCCGTTGAGGAGGCTTTCCTCCTTATCCGATCTTGAACGATTGGATCTTCGTTTATGTCAGGAACGAGATTCTCCTCCTGTTTCTGATGCAGTCGATTTCAGCTCATGTTAGGACAAGGTTCTTCTCCTGTTCCCGACACAGTCGATTTCAGCTCATGTTAGGATGAGGTTCTCCTCCTATTCTTAATAGGGCTGTGGGGGCACGTAAGGGCCGTTGCAAGGGCCTCTCTCCCCATCTGGTCTTTAAATAATTAGGTCTTCGACTTTGTTCATGTTAAGATGAGGTTCTCCTCCTGTTCCTAACATGGCTGTGGGGGCACATAAGGGCCATTGCAAGGGCCTCTCCCCCCATCCCGTCTTAAAATAATCAGACTTTCGACTTTGCTCATGTTAGGATGAGGTTCTCCTCCTATTCCTAACATGACTGTGGGGGTACATAAGGGCTGTTGCAAGGGCCTCTCCCCCCATCCGGTCTTAAAATAACTGGGCCTTCGACTTTGCTCATGTTAGGACGAGATTCTCCTCCTGTTTCTAACATGGCTGTGGGGGCACATAAGGGCCGTTGTAAGGGCCTCTCCCCCCGTCCGATCTTTAAATAATCGGACCTTTGACTTTGCTCGTGTTAGAATGAGGTTCTCCTCTTGTTCCTAACATGGCCGTGTTTCGATTGTCTGAAGGAGCTACTCCCTGTCGTTACAGGCTCATGCCAAAAGAAAAGATATGCAAATATGAAAGAAATTTTTATTTAGGGCAAAGTTGTTGGTAATACATTCGTAGATTTTTCGAATCCCATAGTCGCAGAAGGCCTACTCCCCATCGAGGTCCTCCAGAGATGGAGTTGATGATCCCGATTGGAGACCGATCTTCAAGCTGCTCTTCCTTCCTTGACGGCTTCGGTTGTGGCAAGGCCCTCGATCGATCTTCCCTACCTTCAGGCCGGTGTCGAATGAATCTGTCGAGCCGATCTCGTCTGATGAGCTCCTCGATCTCATCTCGAAGCTGAATGTACTCCTCTGTGTCATGACCGTGGTCACGATGATAGAGGAAGAACTTGTTAGGGTTGCACTTTTCGGGGTGTGTGTGCATCCTTTTCGGCCTCGACAGCTGCTTCCTGACCTCCATCAGTACTTGGGTTTTTGATGCATTGAGAGGGGCGTAGCTGTGGAATCTTCCTGGGAGAGAGCCCCATCAAACTCTGCGGTCCGGGCTTCTCTGCCTACGAGCCCGAGGAGGAGTCCAGACATGCTTGTGTCTGGAGGAAGTTCGAGAACGTGGCCGAGCTTCACTTGGCCCTTTTTCAACTACGAGCTTACTGGAGTCGCCCGCCTGCCGCTCCTTCGCCGCCTCCTTGTCCTTCAGCTTGAAGGCTTTCTCTACTCGGGCATATCCTTCGGCCCGAGCCAGTAGATCAGCGAAGTCCCTGAGATACTTCTTTTCCAGGGAGAACAGAAGATCGTTCTTTTGAAGGCCGCTCTTCAGGGTGGCCATTGCAATCGATTGGTCCAAGTTTCGGACCTCCAATGCGGTGGCGTTAAAATGATTGACGTAAGTTCGGATGGATTCTCCCTCCTTTTGCTTGATATTGATGAGGGACTCCGAACCTCTCCAGGGATGCCGGCTGCTGACGAAATGAGCAACAAACTGATGGCTCATCTGGTCAAAAGAGAAGATAGTACCCGACTTCAGTGCTGAGTACCAATTTTTTGCTGCTTCCTTCAAGGTAGATGGGAAAGCTCGGCACAGAATGGCGTCTGGTGCGCCATGGAGCAGCATCATGGTCCGAAAGGCCTCCAGGTGGTCAACCAGATCTGAGGTCCCATCGTAGCTCTCAAATTGGAGGGGCTTGAAGTTTGACGGGATTGGTTCCTGCATAATCATCTGAGAGAAAGGAGGGTCAGTGCAGATGTCCTCACCGTAAGCAGTGGGAGCATGGTGGAGCTCTTCAATCCATCGATTCATCTCCTGAAATCTTTGATCCAGGAGATCCTCTCGACTGCGAGTCTCGAGGGTCTTCTGGTGGAGCGGAGGTAGGGACTCTCTGGGGGTGGAATCATGATCGGATGGAGGGCTCTCCACCTTCTGCTTCTCCTTTTCGGGGAAGACAGGGCGACTGGCCCAAGTGGCCCATCCGGTCGTCGGATTCTGAAACTCCGACGATGTTCTTTCCAGCTGCACTGATGTCTGCGGCTGCTGCAGCTGCTGCTGCATGGCCTGCACTACTTCGGTGAGGCCCCTGACCTGCTGAACCAGTAAGTCAAACTGCTCCATGCCGACTGCCATTGCCGGAGGAGGAGGAGCCTGAGAAACTGGAGATGAGGTCGAAACTTTCGGAGCTCACTGAGATCTGGCCGCGGAGGTCGTGGATCGCCTAGTGGATGCCTTTCGGGGAGGCATTAGGTGGAGATCTGACAGGAGAAGAAGAAGAAGATGTCGGAGAAGATGACCGGAGATGGTCCTGTTGAGTACTCCTTTAAGAACAAGGGTACTGCGAAGACACAGCCCTTCCTCTAGCGCCAATTCTGTTGGTGCAAAATTTCACCGACACCAGAGAAGCTGGAGTCAAAGGGGTCGCGTCCGCTGTCGGGACCTGCAAGGGAAGTTTAAATCGGAGTTGGGGTTGCTCCGGTAAGACCCTCCGATGCTCAAGTCAGTACTCTGCCTCAATAGAAATGGAGTGCTCGAATGAAAATTTTAGCAGAGTTTCGAGATAGAGTTTAGAGCTTAGAGAAGAATGTATCTGGGGTCCCTTTTTATAGACAGAGAGTGCAACTGATTGACAGAGACGTCTGTAACCGTCTGGTAGTGGGTCGTTCAGGGCCACACGGAGTTTGTTATGGAGGGTAGTGGCGTCAGGGGGCCGTTCAGGGCCACGTGGAGTTTGTTGCAGAGAGTGGAGTGGTGTCCATTGTCATGACTTGTCAGAGAGTGGTGGGGCCGAGTAGAACCTGTTACAGAGAGTGGAGCAGGGTAATGGCCATTGTCGTGACTTGCCAGAGAGTTTGGGCCTGTTGGTTGAAGCTCGGTTGGGACGTCTGATGGAGCAGAATGGCTCTCTGTCTCAGCAATCCAAAAGAAGCTCGGATGTTTTCGAGGTTGCTAACGTGTCCACTGTTATCGGATGCCTTGAGCGCTGATGCTGTAGGTAGAAGTCATCTGCTGTAGAAGCTCGAACGAAAACTTTTCGTTGGTGAAGTTCGGTAGAAATCCGATTGCCAGAGAAGTCCGTCGGGGATTTGCCTGATGTGGAAGCTTGTCTGAAGATTATCCGTCGGAGAGGTCCGATTGCACGAGGAATCCAACAGAAGGTTGGCTGATAGCGTAATTCAGAAGGTGTTGTGGAAGTTCATCTGAAATCCAACCGCTGTAGAAGTTCAGACGGAGTCTGGTTCCTGTAGGAGTCCGAAAGGAGGCCGCTTACCGTAGAAGCTCGGATGGAGACCGGTTGTCGTAGAAGTTCAGAGTAGATCACTTACTATAGAAGTCCTGCCGCTGGAGAAGCCCGATCCTTGACGAAGTCCGGACGAGGTTCAGAGTAGAGATCCTGCTGGTGGAGCCTGTTCATTGTAGAAGCTCGTCTATGATCCACCCACTGTAGAAGTTCGGACGGAGCCCGGCCCTGGTAGGAGTTCGGATGAAGTCCACCTGCAATAGAAGTTCGGGGTAGAGATCCGGCTTTTGTAGGAATTCATCTGAAATCCATCCGTTGTAGAAGTTCGGATGGAGCCCGGCCCTTGTAGGAGTTCGGATGAAATTCGGAAGGTGGTTGACCGCCGTAGAAACTTGGATGGAGTCTGGTTACTGTAGAAGTCCAGAAGAAGTTCGGAGTAAAGTTTGTTCGTGACCGAAAGAGGTCTGGAAGAGATTCGGAGAATAGTCGATCACTGTAGAAAATCAGCTGATAGTGAAGCCCAGAGAGCATTTGGAGCAGTCCGATAGATGAATGGGGGAGCTCATTATTGGAGAAGTTCGAATGGTATTATGGAAGCTTGGACGGTCGAGGGAGTTCGGAAAGATGCCATATAAAGTCAGAAGAGCCCTAGAAGGGTCGGTCTTTTACAAACTTCGGCTGGGGGTATTTTATACCCAACAGATACTTACTTGGCTAAGAAAGAATGTACCTTTTTTTAGATCCAGATTCAGAAAAAAAAATAGTGAAATGGATATGCAATTCGATCACATATTTAATTTCAGCATAAAATTTAGTATGTATTCAATTTCAGTATATGAAATAGATTCATATGTTCTATATCTATGCATGTATGTATTAGATTAAAAAATATTTTAATCTTGATTTTACTATATTATTTAAAAAATAAATTTTTGAAACACACATGTATGCATCCTACTCGAAAAGCTAACAGCGGTATCAAAGTCACGAATTTTATATGCATGAAATTGACATATACTTTTGAAAAAAAATTTAAAAATTAGATTTTAATTACATAAGATGTATGGATATTTAATTTTAAATCTAAAATTTATTTTAGATCTAATTTTTAGTTCATATATGGGATATGTAAAGGTATGCATAGATCTGAAATTTATTCTAGATCAATTTTTAGTTCATGTATATGTGATATATAGATGCATGTATAAATCTAAAAATTATTTTGATCTGATTTATGATTTATATATGAGACGTATGACTGCATATTAAGATATGAAAATATTAGTTTCAATTTGATTTATGATTTGTATACAGAGATATATAATATCATGTCATGATCTAAATTATATATATATATATATATATATATATATATATATATATATATATATATATATATATATATGTGATGTATGCAAGTATATTAAATTTGAAAATTGATTTCATGATTTCAAATTTATCTTTCATGCAAAAAAATTTAGAATCTAAAATTTGTGTTTATGTATGAGGATTTTTGATTATGGATAAATCAAAAAATTAGGTCTTGTAATTAAATTATATCTAAGATTTTTTATTAGAACATAATGGATCTAATTTGATTAAGTAACTGATCAAACTGAGTCAAATATTGATTAAGATTAGATCAATTAAGTCTTATGATCATTTAATTATTGTTGATAAATCGATTAAAATCATATATAGAATCGATTAACCTACGGACCTAATTCGATTCGATAGCTTGAGCCTGATTCGTTTGAGCAAATCTATGGAGATTAATTAATATATTGGTGTCTCAGGTAAGTAATTGAAAGATAGTTCTTTAATTAGTTTTGTTGACTAATCTGGTCAATTTATTAGTGTCTAAAAAAATTAATAGGGGGACCCCCATGATCTCCACTTACATGACCAATTTGGAAGATTTGAGTCTTCAGTATGGTTGCTTGATGGTTTGGTTTAATCCATGCCAATTAGATCATTTATAAAATAACTGATTAGATGAGATCTAAATCAAAATTTTTTTCATAAATATTAAGTCTAGAGATCTTCCACCATTGTAGATGTGCAGGCATACAACTGGTATTAATTATTTGCGGTTGGTTACAGTGGTTAAGTTGCACCGAAAGAACACAATCACTCTACTAGCAAAGAGTTGCTGTAGAGCAAGAATAGGGTTGGGCCCAATACATTAAGATGAGAGATCCAATGATGGCTTTATATCTGCTTGTGAATAGTAGATCGAACTTAACTAAGGAGTGTGATCAATATCTGTTAGGTGAGCTCACATGATTTAGAGACCAAGTCATTGCAATATATTTAGAGAAACATCTAGATAAGAAGTTGCCCATGCATCAATGTACGTGTTATCAATATCTATCAAATGAGGTGCACGACATCGATGTGACCGCAGCACCCATTAGAAATCTAATTATTGCGTTAGAATTTTTGCTTCCCACCCGAAAAGTGTAGGGATCCAAAAAAATAATGGGAGTCTTAGTTTGCTTTTTAAAGTTCTTAGAGTAAATATAAAATTTAAAGTATAAGAGTCTAACTTGAATCTCTACTCTCGTAGTTAAATCATGTCAGCTTCAAACTTTATAGCTTGCATCCTTGAGTTTAATCATTTAATTAGAACTAATTTTAAAAATTGACTAAAAAACTTCAGGATTATCCTGACTTTTGAAAAGCTAGGCCATATACTCGATCAGGATCCTCTAGTGTTACCAAACTATCCTACTGCTAAGCAGGGAGCAGCATATGACAAATGGATGAATGAAGATGGTTGGATTAAGTATTATATACTGGCTTTCATATCAAATAAGTTGTAGAGCCAGCATGAGCATATACCTACTATCAGGGCTTTGATCACTCACCTACAAGAGTTATATAATGAGCAAAGCTGCATAGCGTGCTTTGAAGTATCTAAAAGACTCTTCCATCTAAAGATGTATGAAGGATAGTTGATCAATGAGCACTGTATGACAGTGATCAAATACATTGAGGAGCTTGGAAAGCTTGGAATGAATATGCAAAAGAAATTGTAGATAGATTTGATCCTTTAATCTCTTATGAGTTTATATAGTCAATTTATTATAAATTTTTATATAAATAAATTAGACTGTACTATATCCAAATCGGTCAACATGTTGGTCACTGTCGAGAAAACCTTGAAAAGTTTAAGGGGCATTATTCTTGCTGTGGAGCGATCTTCTTCATCCAAGAAAAAGTCTAGTTGGAAAAAAAAAATAAACCCACAAAGAAGCAGAAGAAGGAGAATAAGCCAATGAAGGATGTTCCCAAGAATACTGTAGACAAAGAAAAGTATTTTCACTGTAATGCGGACTGCCATTGGAGGAGAAACTATCCATCTTACCTGGAGGGCCTAAAGATGAAAAAAAGATGAACAACCTTTTGAAGGTATGCTCGTAATTAAATCTGATTTCTTCTACTTCTAGTTGGATATTGGATTCTGATTCAAGTACTCATATATATACTTCAATGCTAGATCTAATAGAAAGTAGAAGATTGAAAGAAGATGACATGATCCTTCGGATCGATAATGGAGCAAAAATTGCTGTAGAAGCCGTTGATACTTATCTTCTTCGATTATTGTCAGAATTTATAATAAATTTAAAAGATAGTTATTTTATTTCTGTTGGGTATAAAATACCCTCAGCCGAAGTTCTTAACAGGATTGACCCTCCCAAGACTCCTCCGGCTGTCGACCGCAGACGGTACCTCCCCTGACTGAATTCCCCCGACGGACGAACTTCCACTACACCACCCGAGCTCCTTCAACATGAGTTCCCCCAGTCATCTATTAAACCGCCCTAAGCGCTCACTGAGCTCCGCCGCCAGCCGACTTTCTACGACTATCAGCTACTCCTCGAACCCCTTCCAGACTTCTTCCAGCCAGGTTCAACTCCAATTCGAACTACCCCGGACTTCACCAACGGCTGAACTTCTCCAACGGCTGAACTTCTCCAACGGCAGATTCCTACAACTACCAGATTTCAGCCCGGACTCCTACGGGAGCCGGGTCTCGTCCCCAACTTCGACTGTGGAAAGGCTTCGCCCGGACTCCTACGGGAGTCGGGCTCCGTCCTCGGCCCCGATCGCTGGTAAACTTCGTCCGGACTCCTACGGGAGCCGAACTTCGTCCCTGACTCTAATTGTAGGTAATCTTCATCCGAACTCCTACGGGAGTCGGACTTCACCCCTGACTGTGATTGCAGGTAGACTTCGCCCGGGCTCCTACGGGAGCCGGATCTCGTCCCCAACTTCAAATGCAAAAAGGCTTCGTCCGGACTCCTACGGGAGCCAGACTCCACCCACGACTCGAGCTGCAGGTAAACTTCGTCCGGACTCCTACGGGAGCCGGACTTCGTCCCTGACTCTAATTGCAGGTAAATTTCATCCGGACTCCTATGGGAGCCAGACTACACTCCCAACTCCAATTGCAGGTAAACTTCGTCCGAACTCCTACGGTTGCTGGACTTCATCCCTGACTCTAATTGCAGGTAAACTTCGTCCGGACTCCTACGGGAGCCGGACTTCACCCCTGACTGTGATTGCAGGTAGACTTCGCCCGGGCTCCTACGGGAGCCGGATCTCGTCCCCAACTCTAAATGCGGAAAGGCTTCGCCCGGACTCCTACGGGAACCGGACTCTGCCCACGACTCGAGCTGCAGGTAAACTTCGTCCGGACTCCTACGGGAGCCAGACTTCGTCCCTGACTCTAATTGCAGGTAAATTTTGTCCGGACTCCTACGGGAGCCGGACTTCACTCCCAACTCCAATTACAGGTAGGCTTCGCCCAGACTTCTACGGGAGTCGGGCTCCATCCTCGATCCTGATTGTTGGTAAACTTCGTCTGGACTCCTAAGGGAGCCGGACTTCCCCCCTGATTGTGATTGCAGGTAGACTTCGCCCGAGCTCCTACGGGAGTCGGATCTCATCCCCAACTCCGAATGTGGAAAGGCTTCGCCCGGACTCCTACGGGAGTCGGGCTCCGTCCTCGATCCCGATCGCTGGTAAACTTCGTCCGGACTCCTACGGGAGCCGGACTTCACTCCCAACTCCAATTGCAGGTAGGTTTCGCCCAGACTTCTACGGGAGCCAGACTCCATCCTCGATCTCGATTGCAGGTAAACTTCGTCCGGACTCCTACGGGAGTCGGACTTCACCCCTGACTGTGATTGCAGGTAGATTTCAGCCCGGACTCCTACGGGAGTCGTGTCTCATCCCCAACTTCGACTGCGAAAAGGCTTCGCCCGGACTCCTACGGGAGTCGGGCTCCGTCCTCATCTCCGATCGCTGGTAAACTTCGTCCGGACTCCTATGGGAGTCGGACTTCATCCCGACTCCTACGGGAGCCGGACTTCGTCCCTGACTCTAATTGCAAGTAAACTTCGTCCGGACTCCTACGGGAGCCGGACTTCACCCCTGACTGTGATTGCAGGTAGACTTCGCCCGGGCTCCTACGGGAGCCAGATCTCATCCCCAACTCTGAATGTGGAAAGGCTTTGCCCGGACTCCTACGGGAGCCAGACTCCGCCCACGACTCGAGCTACAGGTAAACTTCATCCGAACTCCTACGGGAGCCAGACTTCATCCCTGACTCTAATTGCAGATAAATTTCGTCCGGACTCCTATGGGAGCCGGACTTCACTCCCAACTCCAATTGCAGGTAGGCTTCGCCCAGACTCCTACGGGAGCCGGGCTCCGTCCTCGATCCCGATTGCTGGTAAACTTCGTCCGGACTCCTAAGGGAGCCGGACTTCACCCCTGACTGTGATTGCAGGTAGACTTCGCCCGGGCTCCTACGGGAGCCGGATCTCGTCCCCAACTCCGAATGCGGAAAGGCTTCACCCGGACTCCTACGGGAGCCGGGCTCCGTCCTCGACCCCGATCGCTGGTAAACTTCGTCCGGACTCCTACGGGAGCCGGACTTCGTCTCTGACTCTAATTGCAGGTAAACTTCATCCGGACTCCTACGGGAGCCAGACTTCACTCCTAACTCCAATTGCAGGTAGACCTCTTCCGGGCTCCTACGGGAGTCGGACTCCGCCCGCAACTCCGACTGTGGGTAGACTTCGTCCAGACTCCTAAGGGAGCCAGACTTCACCCCTGAAATCGCAGGTAGACTTCGCCCGGGCTCTTACGGGAGCCAGACTTCGTCTCCATCCCCGGCTGCAGGAAGACTCCATCCGGACTCCTACGAGAGTCAGACTCCAAGCTCCTCTCAGACGGGTGGCTAGCCACCTCTCTCCGCCAGACACCCTAGTCGAACTCTGGCCGATAGGCCTGGACCCCTTGGCAAGCCACAGCCACAGCCACGGCTCTGCTCTACCTCCTGCGATGGATTTCATGTGGCTCCATCACCCCTTGGCAGGCCGCAGCAACAGCCACGACTCTGCTCTACCTCCTGCGATGGATTCCACGCGGCCCCATCACCCCGTGGCAGGCCGCAGCAACAGCCATGACTCTGCTCCATCTCCTACGATGGATTCCATGCGGCTCCATCACTCCCTGACAGGCCGTAATAATAGACACGATTCTACTCCACTTCCTGCGATGGATACCGCACGATTCTTCCATTCTCTGGCAAGTCGCGACAACAGACGCCGCTCCGCTCCCCGTGGCAGACTCCACGTGGCACGCTCCGGTGATAGCCACGGGTCCACTCCACTACTCTCCGCAACAAACTTCTCCTGACTCTGGGTGGCCCACTGCCAGATGGTTATAGGCATCGCTATCAGTTTGTTGCCCCCTCCGTCTATAAAAGGAGGACCCCAGATACGTTATTCTCTAAGCTCTCATTTTTACCCAGAAACTCTGCTAAAATTTTCGTTTGAGCACTCCATTCTTGTTGAGGTAGAGAACTGACTTGAGCGTCGGAGGGTCTTGCCGGAGCAACCCCATCTTCGGTTTAAACTTCTTTTGCAGGTCCCGACGGTGACCGCAACCCCCACAACTCCAGCTTCTCCGGCGCAGGCGGATTTTTGCACCAATAATTTCTATAGCTAGTTAGAATTTGATTGTTATGTCTATGATAGTACATGATGATTTTGATTTTAATTTCAATAAAAATATTTGTTTCATTTATTTACAAAATAAATTAATTGCATGATGTCTTTTAATTGACAGTCTTTATCTCTTGCATGTTGATGCGAATGTGAATTTAAACGAATAAGTAGTGAGTGCGATAAGTCAAAAGGGACTCAAAGATGATATTAACCAAAAGTACTTATGGTATCATAAGCTAGGCCATATCGATGAGGATAGGATAAATAAATTAGAAAAGGATAGAATCCTTGACTCTTTTGGTTCTAAGTCATATCTAGTATATGAATCTTGTCTTTAAGGAAAAATGGCCAAGCTATCTTTTATAGGATATGAAAAAAGAGCCACTGAGTTACTTATCCTAGTATACATTGATCTGTATGAGCTATTTGATATGCAGGCCAGGGATGGTTATAGCTACTTTATCATCTTTATCCATGATCTGTCATGGTACAGATATGTGTATCTAATGAAACATAAGTCTTACATTTTTGTAAAGTTTAAAAAATTTAGATATAAAGTAGAGAAACAAATAGATGGATCTATTAAGGTTCTTCAATCTGATCGAAGAGATGAAAACCTTAGTCAAAAATTTTTAGATATCTTAAGAGCAATGGCATACTCTCTCGATGGACTCTTCCTGAAACATCTTAACTCAATGAGATATCCGAAAGGAGGAATAAGACTCTATTAGATATAGTCAGATCCATGATGAGCTTCATTGATTTATTCTTATTTCTTTGAAAATATTTTTTAGATCAGATCTAAACTATCTTTAAGGATCTATGACATGAAAAATTTATAAATAAAATTGAAAACTGCATCGATCACATCGACACCCTGAATTTGATCTAACCTTTAGATTATGATGGTAGAGTTCAGAACTCATCACTTTTTTGCAGATTGATGATCTCCATGATTGGTAAGTATGGTATGAAGCTCTCATTGATGTCAAGCAGTCACACAAGCATTCGGACTCTACGGATGGTCCACACGAAGCTCCTCAGACCGATCAGCCCTCCACGAGAGTGCTAGCTTGCGTAGTCAGCTTCTGATGGTAGATCTGACTTGATTTTCTTCTTCAATCACCTTGAACCTTTTTAATATCGAAGATGGATCAGAGAAGGATACTGGATGGTAGAGAAAATCAAATAAAGACTATCTTCTCTTTGATTTTTCCTCACCCAAAAATCTAGAACAGTTTTAGGTCTCTCACCCAAGAAGAGAACGGTCTCCTCTTTTGTTCATGCCAAAGAGGAAGGAAGCCCACCCAATCCTCATATCCCAAAGAAGTATTTTTGACTTTTTTTCTCTCTGGTATCTCATAGAAAAGAGCTCTCCCTTGTTTGTCCATGAAATTATAGCCTTTTTATGGTTGTCGCACAAACTTGATAAAATAGGATAAGGACTGGAGTTTGTTGCAATTTAAACTCTTTTGAATTTTAATTCAACTCCAACTTTTTCTCATCCTTATCAGACTTAAAGAGAGACTTATCAGAGAAAATTAGATATAAAAATTAGTTGGAAAGACCTCTTTATCTTATACACAATAGATCCCTTCAAAAGCAGTCAACGTGTGGAAGGATATGGATAAGGTTTAAAGTTGAAATTCAAACTAATTTGAATTCAAATCAAAACCAACCAATTTCTATCCTTAATGGGTGACAAAAAAAAATTATTTTTTAATTTTATTACATATAAATTAATTTTGTAAAGTGAGAAAAGACATAAGATAATTTAGGTGGTGCAAGGGATAGAGTCCTACTCATTTGGAACTCTAGGATTTAACCAATTAGATTTCTTTCAAACCTAATCCAATTATATTCAAATAAAATATGGTGAACCTAATCTAATTATACTTTTATAATCTCAATCAAATTTAATCAAATAAATAAATTAATTGAGTCATAGATCTGATCAAATTAGGATCATTTCTCTCTTACCGATTGGGTCATCTCATAACCTAATCAGATTTGACCTGATTGAATCAAATTCAATCAGACTTGATCTAGACTTTAATTCTTAATCAAATTGAGCTAATTAGTGATCTAATCACTAATTAATCCTTCATTAATGATAGAGTCCAAGTCGAGTGGGACTCTTCTCTAGAGTCTCTGTCCAGTGGGACTCTTCAGCAGAGTCCCCGTCAAATGGGACTCTTCACCAGAGTCTCCGTTAATTGAGACTCTTCAAATTAGTCATGTGATCGAGATAAACTTCTAATGTGTGTGACCCCATAGGTTCGAACCTAAGCCGATAGTACAGAAACTGATTTATGTACCAATCAGAGTAACCATCTAGCAATGGTACCCGATATCCGGATAGGCTGAATGTATGCTAAGAAACACTCAAGAACCTATTTGAATATAGTTACCGTATAATTTATCCCTTTGACCCAAATGCTTAAGGTGACCTAAGATTTAACTGCCAACCCTGATATGATCATCTACATTATATTTTAATTTTTAAAATCCATCACATGGATTATCCCGGTCAATATTTTACTGAATTGAAACACACTGATACATTAACTCCTACTTATTTGGAGGGATCAATTCCATCTTGACTCATACATCGACTTCACAAGTACTTGACTATGTCCAAAAATCTTTGATCATTGAATTAAAAATTCAGATAGTCTGACACCAAAGCATAGTGAGTTGCTTGTAAGTCACCGTGGTGATCTCAGGTCAGAGAGACACTTATATCATATCTCTTCGGAGTAATTTTTGACAGCAGAGTGCTCTAGAGTTGATCACATTCGATAAAATATACTCCTATATTTCACCTGCATGCCACACCAGCATCTCCATACTTCTTGATTAAGAAGATAATCAATCTATATGGCATACAACAATCTACACTTGATATGTCTATCATCCTAGTAATAACATATCATTTGATCACGAACTCATTTAAGGATTAAACGATATATTCTCCTATATCGAATCAAATAGTCCTAAGGACTTCATCACATAACAGGAGTTCAAAATGAGATGTATACGGTGATGAAAAAATCAAATAATATTTATTAATTTAATAATTCATATATAATTACAATGATAAGTACAACTATCAACAGATTGATGATTGACTTTGGGACATAATTTCTAACAACTCTCACTTGGACTAAAGTCAATCGGTGCAGTATCGTATACCCATCTTTGATTTGTAGTCCTCGAACTCCTTAATGTCGAGCGCTTTAGTAAATGGGTCGGTTAGGTTCTCCTTTCCGTCGATCTTCTGAAGCTCAATGTCACCTCGATTCACGATCTCTCGAACCAGGTGGTAGCAATACAGAATGTGTTTGGTCCGCTGATATGACTTCGGTTCCTTCGCTTGAGCAATGGCACCAGTACTGTTGTAGTACAACAAGACAGGGTCATCAAGAGAGGATGCCACTTCGAGCTCATTGATGAACTTTCATAGCCACACAACTTTCTTCACAGCATCGGATGCCGTGATGTATTCCACTTTACAAGTAGAGTCGGCCACAGTATGCTGATTGAAATTTTTTCGGTAGATTGCTCCATCGTTCAAGGTATAAATATATCCCGATAAGCTCTTGCTGTCATCATGATCCAACTGAAAACTAGAGTTTGTAAACCTCACAAGTTTTAAGTCAGATTCTCCATAGATAAGCCACTGATCCTTAGTATTTCTCAAATACTTAAGGATGGTCTTTACAACCTTTCAGTGATTCTCACCTGGATTGGACTGATATCTACTCACTACTTCTAATGAGTATGCCACGTTCGATCACGTACATGTCATAATGTACATAATAGATCCTACTGTCGAAGTATATAAAATTCTACTCATACGCTCTCTCTCTTGAGGAGGTATCGGATAATCACTCTTCAAAAAAAAAAATTTTTGGCCTATCGAAAGATAGCCTTTCTTAAAATTTTCCATTTTGAATCTTTTTAGCACAGTATCAATATACATTGACTGAGATAATCGAAGTAACTTTTTAGATCTATCTCTATAGATCTTCATCCCAAGGATGAAGGATACTTCTCCCAAGTACTTCATGGAGAACTATGATGACAGCCAAACTTTTATTCCTTGTAATACAGGGATGTCATTTTTGATTAAGAGAACATCATCGATATACAAATAAGAAATACTACCATAAAGTTATTAACTTATTTGTATATACAGAATTCCTCTCCATTCTTAATGAAGTCATACGTTCTAATTACTTTATCAAAACGCATGTTCCAACTCCGAAATGCCTACTTAAGTCCATAGATGGACCTTTGAAGTTTGCACATTTTAGACTCATCTGTGGACATGAAACCTTTAGGTTGTATCATATACACCTCTTCTTCTAGCTCTCCATTTAGGAAGGCTATTTTCATATCCATTTGCTAGATTTCATAGTCTAAATATGCTGCTATTGCAAGCATAATCCGAATAGACTTGAGCATTACCACAGGAGAAAACATCTCGTCATAGTCAATACCATAATGCTGACAGTAATCTTTGGCAACCAGACGGATTTTATAGATCTCCACCTTTTCATCTGTGCCCCTCTTCTTTTTGAAGATCCACTTACATCCTATGAGTTTTATCCCTTCAGGTGGATCAACCAATGCCCATATATTATTGATTTTCATAGACTCTATTTTGAATTTCATGACTTTCAATCATTTATCGGAGTCAGACCTCTGTATCGCTCTATATAGGTGATCAGATCCTCATTGTTCTCATCGAGTTCAATTGGATCTCCATCCCGGACTAAGAAATCATAGTATCTATTCGGTTGATGCGGTACTCTACCAAATCTCCTTAAAGATATTTCTATAATAGGTTCTGGATTTGATCTAATCAAGTCTGACTCTGTGGGTTTACTAGATTATGTCGATTCTTCTACCAATCGAACTTCATCAAGTTCAATCTTTGAGGCATTAGTTTCTTCATTAAGAAACTCTTTTTCTAAAAAGACAATCTTATTGCTAACGAACACCTTCTGTTCGTCAGCAAGGTAAAAATAATATCTCTTGGTCTCCTTTGGGCACCCTACAAAAAAATATTTGTCAGATCTAGGTCCAAGTTTGTTCGTTTTCAGACGTTTGACATAAGCCGGACATTCCCAAATCTTAAGATGAGAGAGTGCTGGCTTACACCTTGTCCACATCTCATGTGGTATTTTACTTACAGATTTACTCAAAACTTTATTTAAAATGTAACAAGCCGACTCAAGTGTGTATCCCCAAAAAAAAATCGATAGAAATGCAAAGTCCATCATGGACTGAACCATGTCTAACAGAATTTGATTCCTCCTTTCTGATACACTATTATGCTGTGGTGTTCCAAGAGGAGTCCATTGTGAGAGAATCCCATTCTCTTCTAAGTATATCAAAAACTCACTGGAGAGGTATTCTCCTCCTCGATCAGATCGAAAAATTTTAATACTCTTTTCAGTTTGTTTTTCTACTTCATTATGGAATCGTTTGAATATTTTAAATGATTCTGACTTATGTGTCATTTAGTAGACGTACCCATACCTTGATAGATCATCTATAAATATAATGAAATAATAATATCTACCTCTGGCACTAGTGTTCATCGGTCCATATATATCAGTATGTATCAGATTTAGAACTTCACTGGCTCGCTTATCTTTTTCAGTAAAAAGTGATTTGATCATTTTTTCAAGAAGACAGAACTCACAGGTTGGGAGTGATTCACAATCACTGACTTTGAGAATTTTCTCTTGTATCAATCTGTTTATTCTATTCTTGTTAACATGACCTAACCTACAATGCCAAAGATAGATATCAGAGATATCATAAATTTTAGGGCATTTGTTGGATGTGTATATTATACTAACAGGTTGTGATAATATGTAAATACCATTATTCAGTTATCCATTTATCACATTAACACCATCCATAATGATATTAAAATTAATTTTTTTATTAAAATTTCATAACTATACATGGCCAAAAGGCTTATAGAAATAATATTCAATAAAAAAAGATAAAAGTGACATTCACTTAGAACAATTACATTAGACTTGAATACAAGCTCAATAGTTTCCAACGCTAGAATTGAAACTGGTCTTCCATCTCCAATATTAAGGAACCCTTTGCCTTCTTCAAATCTCCTACTGACTTGCAGACTCTGCAACAAATTACAAATATTAAAAGGGCTTCCGATATCTAATACCCAGGTAGTATAATCATAAATTGAAAAATTACAAGGTGCTATCATATAATTACCTTATCCAGCAATAACTTGCTTGTTTCTTGATCTGTTCTAATCCAGAGAGGCAATGTATTGAGGATAATTTTTTTTCAGTACCCCTACTTCTTGCAGTAGAAGCATTCTGCCTGACTATAGTCAGACTTGGGTTTCTTGATTTGACTGGGTTTGGGTGCCCCAGCACTTTGCACCCTTTTCTTGTTCTTCTTTCCTTTCTTAAAAGATCGACGTTCAAAAGAAGACCCTCCCACAACATTCACCGACTCTTTTTAGAGCTGGTAATCCTTCTCAAAGTTTTGTAGTAACTCCAGCAAATCGTAGTAGTTAACTGCAGGCTTTGTCATTCGAAAATGAGTAAGAAAAGAGAGATAGAACTTGGATAGAGAGTTCAAAATAGCATCTTTCTCCAACTACTCATGTAGAAAAAAAGTTGAGTTTACTTAGGCACTCAATCATCTCGATTATATATAATACATGATCGATGACTGATGCTCCTTTCTTCATTCGAGCATTAAAGATGGCACAACTAGTCTTGTACCTCTCAACATCGTCGGATGTACCAGAGGACTTATTCAATATTTGTAACATATCTTGTGGCTGAGCATTCTCGAAACAATGGCTAAACTTATCATTCATCACCACCAGCATAATACAACGAACTGTAGTTCGATCGTTGAGCCACTTCTGATAAATGTCTCTAATCGAGCTACATGCATTTGGAGCTAGCTTCTCGGATGTCGGATCTGTCAATACATACAAGATCCATTCATGCTTCAGGACTATTTTGAGCTTTCGATACCAGCTATCAAAATTTGATCCCATCAATTTATCACTATCTAATAGTGATCGGAGCGACAAGATGGTGGCCATAACTGCAAAAGAAAAATCAAAACCTAATTAGTATATGAATTGATTAAGCCTAAAGACATGAATTTTAGTCTAAAAATTCTTTCACTATTTTATTCAAATTGATAGCCTCTACTTTCAATTTAAAAAATTATACTAATTTTTTAGTGGATACGAGAATCCACATAGACTGCACATGGGCTCGAGTGTGGCTTGGCCAATCCTTATGTACCCATGGGTAGGTTCTTAACCAATTGTTTCACCAAATAATTTTTAGTATTCAATTTTATCTCAGACACCTCTTCAGCAGGCGTATGGCACCTCCACTGAAGGTTCTGGTTAGATCCAATCATTAACATGCCAGAATTTAGGGTATCTAACAAATGAGTGATTAGGTCCGAGTGTGGCTCAGCCAACCTGACCATCATCAGAAAGCCACAACTAAAACAACATATTATGAATGATAATTCAGACAGCCAGATGAGCACCAGGCATGTGGCATCTCCAATGATCATCTAAATCATTGGACTCATTATCACCCAACTTAATGGGAGGCTATGATCTAGTTATCGTCATAACTATTTTATTTTTGGGGATCTAATAATTTTAGAGGATTTGATTAGTTAAATTGAGAGATGAAATGAGACTTGATTGGTTAATCTTAATCCTCCCACTGACTTCACTAAGTCAGATTTAAGAAAATTAGGCATTAGCTAGTCCAGCCAACCAGTTATGAATCCTTCTACTGACTTTATCAAGTCATAAAGAAGACTCAAGACAAGTTGAACTAGGGACACCTAAATTAGTCATACTGATTTTCTAGTTAGCATGAGTCAACTCCAATCATTAAGTGATCTAATCAAAATATGATTCACCATGTTGGCCAAGTAAGTGAGATCGATGGGAGGGATATGCGATTAACTCGACATAGACTCAATCTATGCGAGTAGTTTCCAATTAATGACCATCGATCAAAGCTGCCATACTTACCTTAGACACCAATTGGTTAGTCATTTTAAATTTGATCAACTTATAGATTTAAATTCGATCACAGAGCTACAATCAAAGTCTATATTGATCCAATCAAAGATATGGACTTGACCAACTACAACTATTGAAATTGATCAAGAGAAGAAATTGACCCAATCAAAATTAACTTTTAATTAGATTTGATCAATTACTAACATGGTCCATTATCAATAATTTCTAACCCTAGGTTTAACCCCGTTAAATGGACTTGACTCGAGCTAAGCCATTAACCCATGAGTTATGAAATTAATGCCTTAGATCTTTGATTTTCGAATCTAGATCGCTTAATTCTTAATTAAGTTTTGGGCTGACATGGGTTCGGATTCGATGTTTGAAAATAATTTTTAATTTTATAAAATATTTTTAAGATCAATCATCTAATGATCAAAACTTTAATTTCAGATCTAATATACATTATTTTAGATCTAAAATAAAATTTTAAAATTTTTTTCATTATTCATCATCATGAATAATCCCATCGAATGGGTAAATAAGATAGTAAAATCCTGATTTCTTCTATGATCGGACGACTATGAGGATCTATCCAATCAGATTACTATACTACTCAGATTCAAAATTAACTATTTAGATCTATTCTAAATAATTAAAATCAGATTATATGTAAAAAATTTATGTCATAAGAAACCTGGCACTGACACCAATTGAAAGAAAAATGGATAGTTTAAAGCATGTATTTTTAAAATTTTATAGCAGAATAATAAAAGATTAAATATTTTAATCTTCTAAACATATCTTAGATTAGATCTAAACTACTTTTAAGGATCTATGACATAAAAAAATTATATATAAAATCTTAAATAAAATCAAAAACTACATCGATCACATTGATGCCCTAAATTTGATCTAACCTTTAAATTATGATGATAGAGTTCAGAACTCATCATCTTTTTGTGGATTGATGATCTCTGCTATTGGTAAGTGTGGTATGAAGCTTTTACTAATGTCGAACAGCCACACAAGCATCCGACCTCTACGGATGATTCACACAAAGCTTCTCAGACCGATCAACCCTCTGTAGGAGTGCTTGCTCGTGTAGTCGACTTCTGATGGCAGATCTGACTTGATCTCCTTCTTCGATCATCTTGAATCTTTTTGATGTCAAAGATGGATCAGAGAAGGATGCTGGATGATAGAGAAAATTAGATGAAGACTCTCTTTTCTTTAGCTTTTTTCTTACCCAAAAATCTAGAACAGTTCTAGATCTCTCACCCAAGAGGAGAACAGTCTCCTCTTTTGTTCAGGCCAAAGAGAAAGGAAGCCCACCCAATCCTCACATCCCCAAGAAGTGTTTTTAACCTTTTTTCTCTCTGATATCTCATGGAAAAGAGTTCTCTCTTGTTTGGCCATGAAATTATAGCCTTTTTATGGTTGTCGCACAAACTTGATAAAACAGGATAAGGGCTGGATTTTGTTGCAATTCAAATTCTTTTGAATTTTAATTCAACTCTGACTTTTTCTCACCCTTATCAGACTTAAAAAAAAACTTATCAGAGAAAATTAGGCATAAAAATCAGTTGGAAAGATCTCCTTATCTTGTATACAATAGACCCCTTCAAAAGCAGCCAACATGTTAAAGGATATGGATAAGGTTTAAAGTTAAAATTTAAACTAATTTGAATTCAAATAAAAATCAACCAATTCCTATCCTTAATGGGTGACAAAAGGAGAATTTTTTTTTTTGATTTTCTCATGTACAAACTGATTTTGTATGGTGAGAAAAGATGTGAGATAATTTAGGTGGCACAAAGGATAAAGTCCTACTCATTTGGGACTCTAGGATTTAATCAATTGGATTTCTTTCAAACCTAATCCAATTACATCCAAATAAAATATGATGAATCTAATCTAATTAGCCTCTTATAATCTTAATCAATTTAATCAAATAAATAAATTAATTGAGCCATAGATCTGATCAAATTAGGATCATTTCTCCCTTATCGATTAGGTCATCTCATAACCTAATTAGACTTGATCTGATTGAATCTACTTCAATCAGACTTGATCCAGATTTTAATGCTCAATAAAATTGATCTAATTATTGATCTAATTATTGATCTAATCACTAATTAATCTTTCATTAATGATAGAGTTCAAGTCGAGTGGGACTCTTCTCTAGAGTCTCCATCCAGTGGGACTCTTCAGCAGAGTCTCCGTCAAGTGGGACTCTTCACCAGAGTCTCCATTGACTGGGACTCTTCAGATTAGCCATGTGATCAGAGAGAAATTTCTAATGTGTGTGATCCTATAGGTTCGAACCTAAGCTGATAGCACAGAAACTGATTCATGTACCAATCGCAGTAACCATCTAGTAATAGTACCTGACGTCTGGATAGGCTAAATGTATGCTAAGCAATGCTCAAGAATCTATTTGAATATAGTTATCGTATAATTCATCTCTTTGACTCAAATGCTCAAAGTGACCTAGGGTTTAACTGCCAACTCTGATATGGTCACCCATATTATATTTTAATTTTTAAAATCCATCACATGGATTACCCCAGTCAAGATTTTACTGAATTGAAACACACTAATACATTAACTCCTACTTATCCAGAGAGGTCAATTTCATCTTGACTCACACACCAACTTCACAAGTGTTTGACTATGCTCAAAAATTTTTCATCGCTGAATTAAAAATTTAAGTAGTCCGCCACCAAAGCATAGTGAGTTGCTTGTAAGTCACCGTGGTGATCTCAGATCGGAGGGACACTTATACCTATATCTTTTCAGAGTGACTCTTGATAGCAGAATGCTCCAGAGTTGGTCACGTTCAGTAAAATATACTCTTATATTTCATCTACATACCATACCAGCGTCTCTATGCTCCTTGGTTAAGAGGACAACCAACCTATATGGCATACAACGACCTACACTTGATATGTCTATCGTCCTAGTAATAGCATATCATTTGATCGCGAACTCATTTAAGGACTAAACGATATATCCTCCTATATCGAATCAAATAGTCCTAAGGACTTCATCACATAATAGGAGTTCAAAATGAGATATATACAGTGATAAAAAATTAAATAATATTTATTAATTTAATAATTTATATATAATTATAATGATAAGTACAATCGTTAACAGACTGATGATTAGCTTTGGGATATAGTTCCCAACACCTTGTTAACTGCAATATACATATTGAATAGTATTCTATCAAAATCCATTCCTACCATGTCATATGAGATATGGCATAGTAAGAAGCCGAGTCTAGATCATCTAAAGACTTGGGGATGTCCAGCCTTTGTCAGAAAATAGATAGCTGATAAACTAAAAGATAGATCAATCTTAGCTCATTTTGTAGGATATTTGAAAGAATCCATAGGATACTACTTTTATCTTCCATAAGATCATAATGTGATTGTGAGTCATGATGCCAAATTTTTAAAAAATTAGTTTATCAAGAAAGAAGATAGTAGGAGGTTAGTTAAGCTTGGAGAGAAGGTCTCTGAAGATCTATGAGTTATAGATTCTCAAGAATTCATTATTCATGAGCCAGTGATTGATATTCCTCTACTCGTAGATCTAGTAGGATTTTTCATCCTCCTAAAAGTTACATGGATATAGTTATATAGAAAATAGAGAAAATATTTCTTTATGGGAGATAAGAGTCATAGTGATGATCCTAATATCTTTAATAAGATAATATCTAACATCAATTTTGAGAAATAGTTAGATATTATGAAGTTAAAAATTGACTCAATACACTCGAATCAAGTCTGGACCTTAGTAGATCCACCTAAAGATATAGTACTCATTGAATGTAAATAAATCTATAAAAAAAATATATATATAGATGGTAAGATAGAGACCTGTAAAGCTAGACTCTGACAAAAGGTTATAGTCAGTATGAAGGCATTGACTATCAGAAAATTTTCTTATCTGTAGCCATATTGAAATCCATCCATACCTTTGCTTGTTGTTGTAGCTTATTATAATTATGAGATCTAGCAGATGGATGTGAAAACTATCTTTCTAAATAGATATCTTGAGAAAAATATCTATATGGAGCAGCTTTTGGATTTCACATCAGGTGATGGTGATCACCTAGTCTGCAAGCTACAAAAGTCTATATATGGATTAAAGTAAGCTTCTCGGAGTTGGAACCTTTATTTTGATGAAGCAATCAAATCATTTGATTTCATCAAAAATGGAGAGGAACCTTATGTATATAAGAGGGTTAGTGGAAGTACAATAATATTTCTCGTATTATATATGGATGATATTCTCTTTATTGAAAATGATATTAGATGTATGTCCTAGAAGCTAATATGACTGACGCATTGTAATAAATCTATGACATAATTTTATACTTAATATATTGATATAATCAATAAAAAGATAATTTTTTTTTTCATTCAAGTATAATGTATCCTTGAATCATCTATAAAATTAATTTCAATACATATTCTTAAGATCTTGAGAATTAGAGATATGTATTTAATTCCTAAAAGCTCCCGATCATAGGATCATCATAAGGATGGTAATAGATCCAGATAGATTGATGTATAAATCACTTCTTTCAGGATAGATGAGTCTCTAATCTACAGTGTAGAGACACTGGGCGATAAGTGCAGATGGTTGTTAGAGAACAACTGGCACTGAGTGTGACCATACGAGAGATCACTTAGATTTCTATTCAATCATTAGTGATTGTTTTGATACTGTGGTTGTGTGACTAATCCTTTGATTTGAGATAATACTACTGCTCGCAGTGAGACTGCTGGAGTTTGATTGATACATAAACATAGATTTCAATAAGCCCTTGTAGTGGATGTTGGCGAGAGTTGGTATACTGGAGGAGTAGGGTATATATCAAGATAGGATCTATCGACCTTGATAGAGAAGAGTAGTCCTATAAAATTTGAGAGGCTAAGTTCAAGAATCTGTAGTCACAGTAGAGTGATTGATGGAAAGGAGTTTCCATAGATATCACATCTAGACTTGAGCTAATCGAATCTATCATAAGACTGATGTTGAGATTTGATGATTTATCCATGATCTGTCATCTAGTCAGGACTCACGATAGTGGGACTGAATCACATGTTAACTATACCTAGAGGTTCACTTCAGATCTACTAGATTATCACTACATACTGTTAGGTGTCACTAGTGAATTGTGAAAGCTCACTAGGGTTGTTCTGGATCGATAATCTTTATTGAGTTAGAGTAAAATTATTTCGATCCATTGAAAAGAGTTTCAATGATATAATAATAAAAATTATTGTATATCTCACTACTAGATAGAATTAAATCTATGAGGACACACAACAAAGAGATTAGGTCTAAAATTAGTAATTGAGTTTATGAAGTGTCAATTAGGTTTAGAGAAATTCATTAGGTTCACGATAATCTTGCTAGCACATGGTTGGATCCAATTTCTCTTTTAGTTAGGATTATTTATTTGATATTTTTAATTCTAACTTGATTACCTACTAATTACCTACATGAATAAGATTTATGAGACTTTAATTGTTAGGTGTCTAAGGTTATGGATCACATAAATTAAGGATGCAAGTCCCTTATGAATCTCCTTGATAGTTATTATGGGACGCCACTTTGAATTGTTCAATTTAGGTGTATCCATTGATTAGAGGGCCTTTAGTTTTTATATGAGGTGTCTCTTAGGTGCAAAAGAGGGTATCTAATTATGGGTATAAGGGCTCTAATAGTTAGCACCAATAAGGGTTCCTAATGTAAGTTGGATAACTTAAGTTAATAGAAAATCCAATGCAAGTAGGACTTATATTTTGAGATTGAATATGATTCAATCTTTGTACCTATAAAAGAAGACCTCTCCTAAATCCTAAATCAATCCAAGCCAGCCCCTCTTCATACCCAAAGAGCCCCCCACGCCCTCTTTTCTTTTCTCTTTCTCTTCTCCTTCCTTGGGCGTCAAGACACTCCACCTTGGGCACCCCCTTGTTCTCCACACCAAGGGCTGGTGTGAGCTCTTTTGTTTGTTGGTTCCACTTGCTGGTAGCAGCACATAAGCAAAGAAAAAAATTAAGAGAGGAAGAGAAGAAGAAGATCAAAGAGAAAGATCAAAAATTGATTGCGATCCAGACTTCGTTCAGATTCAGTAGGTTGAATTTTGGAGAATCAAAATTTAGATTGTAGAGGACTATTCTAAGCTGATCCTGAGTGGATACTCATAGAGATCCGATACTTGTACGGCTAATAGAGAGCTTCATCTCTTTGAGATCTAGATTTGAAGAAAGAGATTGCGAAATAGATATGTGATTTGATCACAATCTAAATTTTAGCATATATCAATTTCAACATATGAAATAGATCCATGTGATTTTATATTGTTATGCACACAAAATTCAGATTAAAATTATTTTAATCTTAATCTTCACTGTGCTTTTTAGAAAATAAAGTTTTTGAAACACATGTATGCATGAAACTTCGAATTCCAACAAATGATATTTCCATGCTAATCTCGATCAAAAGATGGTTGTCCAAAGAATTCTCTATAAAAGATCTAGGAGAAGCATCCTATATTTTTAGAATAAAGGTCTAAAAATATAAATCTAAGAGGATGCTAGGCTTGTCATAAAAACTGTATATAGAGAAAGTGCTGAAGAAGTTCAGTATAGAAAACTCTAAAAGAGGACTTTTACCTCTTAGACACAGTATTCATCTTTCAAGTTGATGTGCCTGACCACAGCTGAAGAAGTTCAGTGCAGGAGTAGGATATTTTTTTGCCTCTGCCATAAGGAGCCTCATGTATGCCATACTATATACTTGATCTGATATTCTTCTTGCTGTGAGTGTCATGATCAAGTATCAATCGAATCTAGATGAGGAACATTGAATAGCTATGAAGAACATTCTTAAGTACTTGAGAAGAACTAAGAATTTATTTCTAATCTTTGGAGCAGGATCTGAGTTGCGAGTCGAGAGGTATACTGATTCAGGCTTCATATCTGATCCTAATAATATAAAATCTACATCAAGGTATGTATTCTTAAGTTGAAAAATATATCCCAAAGCTAATCATTTGATGATTGTGTTCATTCTTATAAATATATATGAATTTTTATTAATAAAAATTATTTTATATTTTTTATTATAAATTATCCATCTTTGAACTTCTGTGTTGTAATAAAGTTCTTAGGACTATAATAGATTGACAAAGGAAGATTTATCATTTAGTCTTTAAAAATGTTCGCGACCAAATGATATGCTATTAATAGGATGATAGCAATATCGAGAGTAGATCGTTGTGTGTCATATAAGTTGGTTATCCTTTTAATCAAAGATTGTAGAGACACTGTTATGGTATGCAGATGGAATGTAAGAGTATATTCGCATCAAATGTGATTATGTACCGAGCACTCTACTGTCAAGAGTAGCTCGTGAAGGGTGTGGGTATAACTGTCCCTCAGACCTAAGACCACCATGGTGACTTATAAGCAACTCACTGTACTTTGATATCAGATCATCTGAGTTTTTAATTCAGTGACGGAAGGATACTGGGTGTAGTCAAGTACTTATCAAGTCAGTGTGTAAGTTAAGATGGAATTGATCCCCTTGAATTAGTAGGAGATATGCATCAGTGTATTCTAATTTAGCAAAACCTTAGCCAAGATAATATATGTGATGGATTTGAAAGGTTGAAATATAATATGGTTGGCTTAATTAGGATTGACAGTTAAATCCTAGATCACCTTGAGTATTTTGATCAAAGAGACAAATTATATGGTAACCATATGTTAGTAGGTTCTAGAAGGTTGCTTTGCAACACTTCGACCTATCCGATCGTTGGGTCACCATTGCTAGATGGTTACAATTGATTAGTATAAAAAGTTATTTCTATGCTACTGGTTTAGGTTCGACCCTATAAGTCACACGAATAAGAAAATTTGATCAGATTTGATGGCTGAAGAGTCCAATTCGATTGTGACTCGGGTGAGAAGTCCTACTGGGACTGAGACTCTGGAGCAGAGTCTCACTGAGATTGAGACTCAATAATTTATGAAGAATTAATTAGTAATTAGATTACTAATTAACTCAATTTGATTGAGCAAAAAGCTTTGGATCAAGTCTAATTGAATGAGGTTCATTTTGACTCAGATTGGGTTTGATATGATCAATCCTGATTATAAAAAAAAATCTGATCCTGATTCGATTAGAATTTAGATTTAGCTAATTTCTAATTGAATTAGAAATTTGATGAGATATTTAGATTTTTAATTAAATTAGATTCATTTTTATTAGTAGGTTCAATCCAAATTTGATTTGGATTAGAATCGAATTAGAAATGAAGAGTCCTTGTCAACTAGGACTCTATCCTTATCTTCTTGCACCACATATGGACCCATGCCCTTATCCCTACGCCAAATAGGATTTGGCTTGATCTTTTTGGCATCAAAGTAGAAGACCTAATAAAGGTATACAATAATGGTTGATGACTCATAATTCTATCTCTTATCAAATTCGAATGCGATCTGAATTAGAGATAAGATGAAAACAAGGAAAGAGATTTTTCATACAAGAAAAGTTATTAGCACCCTAATGAATTTTTTTCTATTTTTCTTGGAGAGTCCTTGGGTGTGTGAGATAAAAAAATCTTTCTCTACATTGTAGAGATTTTTTTAGAATTTTTTGGATGCCCAAAACTGATTTGAGGCATGGTGATTGTGGTGCTTTTCCCTTGGATGAAAAACCCTAGTCCTTGCTTATAAAAAGGGGTCCTTTGTTCTTGGCATCATACATCTCTCCTCTTGCTACTTTTTATTTTTTCTAGAGCTCTTCTCCTTCTCCTCTCTTTCTCCTCTAGATCCCTCTTACTTTGGAGTGTTTAAGATACTTAAAGGAAAAAGGAAGAGATCAACCGTCGAAGTAGCTTGTAGGCTAGCACCTCCAAGCTCCTAATCTATGTCAGTCTTCACATGGATTTTTTTGTAAAGGTCAGATGACTTCATGTGGCTGCAAGCTATTTGAGGAACATCCTCTCTAAATATTGGACCAAAGAAGATCAAAATCTAATTGGTTTGGTAATCATCTCTAACCTATTTTGATCATACCGTTAGATTTAATAGTTAGATCTAGGATTTCAACATTGATGAGAACAATATGAGTTTTTATTTTTAAATATAAAATATATCATATTTTATATATTTTATTATGATATGGTAGTCTAGATTAGATCTTATGTATATAATTTTGATTAAATTATTTAATCTTTTTTTTCACTGTACAAAAATTTTAAAATTGTATGCATAGCACTACCTACATTTCCTTCAATTGGTATCAGAACCATGGTTGTTTTGATATAAATTATTATGCCTTTAAATTTAATTTTTATTATTAGATCTAATTATTTATAATTTAGATTAGATCTAAATTAGTTTATTTTTAGATCTGATTATTATCTATTTAGATTAGATGTTCTAAGTAGCAAAGTACTCGGATTGGGTAATTACCAGGCCGTCCAATCATAGAAGCAAGTAAGATTTCATGACCTTCTCTTTCCATTCAATGAGGTACTCTTATGGTATGTAGGGATATCATTGTGAGGTCTTATGAAGAAGAAAATGAAAGAAAAAAACTTACTTTCTTGCAAAATTTTAGATCTTGAAACTCTAGGTATTGTTATATGCGATACAAGTTGCGAAGAGGTTAGTTACATCTAATCTTGTTTAATCAAAATTATTTTGATTTAAAATTATAAAAAATTTAGATTTGATCTAAAAAATTTTATGATTTAATGTAAAAAATTTACATAAAAAATTATTTCACAATCTTAATTATGTTGATGCAAAACTTAATTAAGAATTAAGTGTTGAGTTGATTAGATTTAGAATTGTGATTTGAGATCTAATGACATTGTATGAAACATGGAGTATGGGTTAGCTCAAATCATATTCTTCTCTTTAATTGGTAGATCTAAGGCTAGAATCAAAGAACTGATTGACTATGTAGAGAAATTGATTGAGTCTAACCAAATGTTGAATTAGATTAATTAGGATTTTTCCAGTACAATAGTTATAGATGGTCAAGTTCATATCTTTGATTAGACCAAATAGATCTTGATTGTAGCTCAATGGTTGAACTTGAATCATTAAGTTGGTCAAATCAAAACAAATTAATCAATTGATGTCTAAGATAAGTTTGGTATTTCGATCACTGGTTTTTAATTGGGAGCGGCTTACTTAGCCATTTCGATGGTGTCTAAAGCAAGCTTGGTAGACCCTCTCACCGATCTCACTTATTTGGCCAATTTGGTGAATTAAATTTTGATTAGATCGCTAAGTGATTCGAGTTAATCCATGCCGTTAAGGTTGATCAGTGTGACTGATCTAGATGCCATTTCAATTAGCATGATCCTAACCTGATTCAGTGATTTGGTGAAGTCAGTGGGAGGATTATGGTCTACTGATTGATCTCTTCTTCTCTATTCTCTTAAATCATAATTAATTCTTCTAAATTATTAGGTCCTTTAAATGAGCTGGTTATAGTGATAACTGATTGATAGCCTTCTATTAAGTTGGATGATAATGGATCTATTAGTATGATGATCATTGGAGGCCCAAAGGCCTGGTGCTCATCTGCTATTAGAATTATCATTCATAATATGCTAACTTAGTTGAGTCTCTCTGTCAGGTGGCCAGGTTAGCCGGCCAAAATTAGGCCTAATCATTTGGTAGATTAGATTCATAAATATGATCATATTAATGGTTGGACCTAATCAAGGACTTGCAGAGAAGATCAAAGTCAACTGAAAAGTTATCTGAGACTAAATCAACTACTAAAAATTATTTGATAAAATAATTGGTTAATGAACCTACCCATGGATGCATATAGATGAGCGGACCAAAGTCGGGCTCGTGTGCAGTCTGTGTGGATTCTAGTATCCACTAAAAAATTAAAGTAATTCCTCGAATTGAAGATAGAGGTTATCAATTCGTATAAAATAGTGGTGAACTTTTAGACCAAAGTCCATATCTTTAAGCTTAATAAATTCATATACTAATTAGATTATAATTTTTTCTTATGTGTGTAGATATGGCCTCAAACTTATCGCTTCGATCATTGTTGGACAGTGAAAAGTTGATGGGACTAAATTTCGATAACTGGTATCGAAAGTTAAAGATCATCATGGAGTACGAGCGGTTCCTGTATGTGATTACGGATCTAGCACTTGAGGAGCTTGCTCCCAACACCCGAGGTGCGATCAAGATACTTATTTGAAGTGGCTCAATGACTGCACTATGGTTTGTTGCATCATGTGGGCCTCCATGAACAATGAGTTTAGCCAGAAGTTTGAAGAGGCTTAGCCAGAGAAAATGCTCCAAGTATTGAGAGAGTCCTTTGTACTCCCAACGACATTAAGCGGCACAAGATTAGTTGTACCATTTTCAATACTCAGATGAGGAAGGATGCATCTATTATGGATCATGTATTATACATGATCGAGTAGATCAAAAAATTGAGTAAGCTTGACTTCCCTTTGTATGAATAGCTAGGAAGAATGCGATCCTAAACTCCCTGTTCAAGTCCTATCTATCGTTTCTCAATCATTTTAGAATGACAAAGCCTGTAGTCAACTACCATGGTCTGTTGGGGTTGCTACATACTTTTGAGAAAGATCACCAGTTTCACAAGAAGATGGTGAATTTAGTGGAAGGATCTTCTTTGGGTAGTCATCATCCCTTTAAGAAAGAAAAAAAGAAAAAGATTAAAAAGATACAAAGTGTTGGGAGTCTGACCCAGAAGCATAAGTTCAAGGCCAATCAGAGTCAGACAAAGTACTTCTTTTGTAAAAAATAGGATCACTGAAAGAAAAATTATCCTTAGTATAAAGCTTCCCTTGATCTAAATAGGCCAAAGAAGAAGCAACAATCGGTTGCTGGACAAGGTACTTATATGATAACACCTTGTAACTTTTCTTTTTTTGATACAATGACCTGGGTATTGGATACCGGAAGTCCTATTAATATTTGTAATTCATTGTAGGGTCTTCAGGTCTGAGAGATTTGAAAACGGTGAGAGATTCCTAAATATTGGAGATGGAAGATCAGTTTCAGTTTTAGCTTTAGAAATTATGAAGCTTATATTCAAGCCTCATTCTATTGTTCTTAATGAATGTCATTACTGTTCTAGTTTTCTTTTAAATATTATTTCTGTAGGCCACTTGATCAATTCAAATTATAAAATACCAATAAAGAAAAAAATTTATGATATCATTTTGAATGGTGTTACAATATTGCGTGGACAGTTAAACAATGGAATCTATGTTGTATCTAGGCCGAATGTAATGTACATGTCAAATAAACCCCCTAGGATTGTCAATGGCATGGATGCCTACCTTTGGCATTGTAGGCTAGGTCATATCAATAAGATCAGGATGAACAAGTTAGCTCAAGAAGGGATTCTTGATAAAAATGATTATGAATTGTTACCTATCTGTGAGTCTTATTTACTTGAAAAGATGACCATATCAAATTTTACTATAAAAGATAAATAAGCCAGTGATGTTCTGAATCTAGTATATACTAATATATGTGGATCCATGAACACAAGTGCCAGAGAAGGGTATCACTATTTCATTACATTCACAGACGATCTATCGAGGTATGAGTACATCTACTTGATGAAACACAAGTCCAAATTGTTTGAAATATTCAAACTATTTCATAATAAAGTAGAGAAATAAACTAAAAAGAGTATTAAAACTCTTTGATCAAATTAAGGAGGTGAATATCTTTCTAGTGAATTTCTGATATATCTTGAGAAAAATAAAATTTTCTCTCAATGGACATCTCCTGGAATGCCACAACATAATGGTGTGTCGGAAAAGAAGAATCAAATTCTGTTGGATATGGTTCGATTCATGATGAATTTTTCTACTCTGTCAATATCTTTTTGGGGATATGCACTCGAGTCGGCTTGTTATATGCTTAATAGAGTTCTTAGTAAGTCTGTAAGTAAACACCATATAAGATATGGATTAGACGTAAGCCAGCACTCACTCACCTTATGGTTTGGGGATGTCCGGCTTATGTCAAACATTTGAAAACAGATAAACTAAGAGCTAGGTCTGATAGATATAATTTTATTGAATATTTCAAAGAAACTAAAAGATATTACTTCTACTTTGCTCATGAATAAAATGTATTTGTCAACCTTAGGGTAGCTTTTCTAGAAAAGAAATTCTTTAGGGAAGGAATTAATGCCTCTAAGATTGAACTTGAGAAAGTTCAACAGGTAGAATCGATACAGTTTAGTGAACCCACAAAATCAGATTTGATGAGATCAAACCAGAAACCTATTGTAGAGGCACCATTAAGGAGATTCGATAGAATACTGCATCAACTGGATAGATACTATAATTTCTTGATCTAAGATAGAGATCCTGTTGAACTCAATGAGAACAATGAGGATCCAATCACCTATATAGATGCAATGTAGAGGTACAATTCTGATAAGTGGCTTGAAGCCATAAAATCTAAAATAGAGTCTATGATGGTCAACGATGTATGGACATTGGTTGACCCACTCGAAGGGATTAAATCCATAGGGTGTAAGCGGGTCTTTAAAAGGAAAAGGGGTGTAGATAGGAAGGTGGAGACCTATAAAACCCATTTGATTGCCAAGGATTATCGTCAGTATTATAGTATTGACTACGATGAGATATTTTCTCCAATGATAATTCTCAAATCCATTCGGATAATGCTTGCAATAGCAGCATACATGGATTATGAAATCTGACAAATGAATGTGAAAATAGTTTTTCTAAATGAAGAGCTGCAAGAGGAGGTGTATATGATACAGCCTGAGAGTTTCACATCCACAGATGAGTCCAAGATATAAAAACTTTGGAGATCCATCTATGGTTGAAGCAGGCATCTAGAAGTTGGAACATGTATTTTGATAAGGTTATCAAAATGTATGGCTTCATTAGAAAAGGAGAAGAACCCTATATTTACAAATGGATAAATAATTATATGGTTGTATTTCTCATTCTGTATATGGATGATATTCTCTTAATCAGAAATAACATCTCTGCATTAGAAAGAATAAAAGTTTGATTATCATCTCAGTTCTCTATGAAGGACTTGGGAGAAGCATCCTACATCCTTGGAATGAAGATCTATAGAGATAGATCAAAAAGATTGCTTGGATAATCTCAGTTCACGTACATTGACATCGTGCTGAAGCAGTTCAGTATGGAGAATTTCAAAAAAGACTATCTTCTGATAGGTCATGAAATTTTTCTCTCAAAAAAAGATTGTCCGATAACTCCTTAAGAGAGGAAAGCATATGAGTAGAATTTCATATGCTTCGACAGTGGATTCTATAATATATGCCATGACATATATGAGATCAAATATGGCATACTCATTAGGAGTAGTGAGTAGATATCAGTTTGATCCAGGAGAGAACTATTGGAAGGTCGTAAAGACCATCTTTCAGTATTTAAGGAATATTAAGGACCAGTGGCTTGTATGTGGTAAAACTGACTTAAAACTAGTGAGGTTTACTGACTCCAACTTTCAATCAGACCATGACGATAGCAAGAGTGTGTCGGATTATATTTTTATCCTGAATGGTGGAGCGATCTGCTGAAAAAATTTCAAGCAGCGCACTATGGTTGCTCCATTTGTGAAGCAGAGTATGTCACAGTATCTGATGCTATGAAAGAAGCTATATAGCTATGAAAGTTTGTTGCTCCTAGATTGATTTTGATGATTACAAAGCAGATTGAAGGGATACAATATTTTAAAATGAAAAAGTTCTTATGCTCTTCAAGGGCAAAATCGTAATTTCACTAAAATCCTGATTTGATAGTACCATTTGGTAGAACAAATGATTTGAAATCTATTGGTGAAAATTTCATTGTGTTTGGACTTATATTTTTGAAGTTATGAAGGTTTGAAGTGCATGAGTCGACTCATGAGTCAACTCATGGCACTGTGAGCTGATTGGCACGCAAAAATTCTCCTTGGCACGCTAGTTTTCTGGCTTGGCACGACCTGTGAGTCGACTCATGAGTCGATCCACAAGGCATGAGTCGACTCATGAGTCGACCCCTGCTAATTTGAGCCAAGAAATTCCAGAAAAGCATTCTCTGGTTTTTGCAACAGAGGTCGACTCATGAGTCGACCCCTGAAGCATGAGTCGACTCATGAGTCAACCCCTGCGATGGAAAATATCAGCAACGGCTATTTTTTTGCCCGTTTTAATTACCATTTATGCTTCCTAAAAATCCTCTAACGGCTCTTTATCTGCCTAAATTGTTTTCTCTTGCTTCTAATGCTACAAAATGCTTAAATGATGAAAGAAATTGCAGATTAAATAGCGGATCAAACGTGAAATCAAATGTGAAGAGAAAGAGAGGAAAAAGAGAAGAACAGAAGAGAGGATCCGAAATTTGCAAGAAAAAGCCTGAGATCAACGAAATATTCATAGAGAAAAAGAGAGAGGATCCACAATATACCAGAGAGATTGTGAAAGAGAAAAGAAGATCTTTCAAGGAGAGAATTCTTCATGCCTATCGTTTCAACCTTGATCTAGAGATCGTTCAAAGCTTTCAAGAGATCTTCAATCAACGATCAACCTCTTCTCAAGCCGTTCAACCGTTCATTCATCTTGAGAAAATCTGAAAAAGGGGTTCTTCATTTGAGTAAAGCTTTTATTGTTATATTTGCTCATTTAAGGAGCTGTTATTGTATTAATCTGTGCTCTAAATATTCTTACTCTTTGTGAGTTTTTGCTCTTATTTTTGGAGGATTTCCAAAACAAGGAAAGGTTGATCCGAACCTGAAATTGGAGTGTTTTGGGTTTACTTGTACCGGGAAACAAGTGATCTAGCTTGGGATAGCTAGTGTCGGAATTTCCGACGTCTTGTATTCTAGCTTGGGATAGCTAGTGTCGGAGTTTCCGACGTTTTGTATTCGGGTTGAATACAAAGGATAGTGGATTGAAATTCCCAAGTGGGATCTTGGGGAGTGGATGTAGGTGCAAGGTTAGCACCGAACCACTATAAATCCTTGTGTTTGTGGTGTGCTTTATTGCTTTATCTTATTTCTTTATTATATCCTTGCAATACTGCTTTAGATAATTAATATTGATTTAAAGCCATTGTTTTGTTCTTCATAAATTATCTGTTGGGCTTAAAATTTTTAGAAACCCAATTCACCCCCCCCTCTTGGGTTGCATAGCTGGGCAACAAGTGGTATCAGAGCCAGTGCTCTAGCCCTTCTTTGATCTAACAATCAAAGAGCCAAAGATCTATGGCAATCCATGTTGGAACTTCTCTAGCTGAGGGGCAATCAACAAACCGACCTCCACTTTTCAATGGGTCTAATTACACCTATTGGAAAGCTCGGATAAAGATTTTCATACAAGCACTCGACTATGATATGTGGAGTATCATAGTGAATGGTCCTCACACACCCACCAAGATTATAGATGGTGAGGAGTCAACCAAATCTGAGAAAGAATGGGATGAGGTTGACAAGAAATTGGCACAATTAAATGCCAAAGCTATGAATGTTCTTTATTGTGCACTAGATGCTAGTGAATTTAATCGCATTTCTACTTGTGCATCTGCTAAAGAAATATGGAATAGGTTAGAAGTCACCCATGAGGGAACAAATCAAGTAAAAGAGTCTAAAATAAACATGCTTGTACATAAATATGAATTGTTCAAAATAGAGCATGATGAGTCCATAACTACTATGTTTACTCGTTTTACTGATATAATCAATGGTTTAAAGAGTCTTGCAAATCTTATACTAACAGTGAACTTGTAAGGAAGATTCTCAGGTCACTGCCAAGAACTTGGGAAGCCAAGGTGACTGCCATCCAAGAAGCAAAGGACTTGAACACTCTACCTCTAGAAGAGCTTCTTGGATCCTTGATGACTCATGAACTTAGCATGATGCAACATCAAGAGGATGAAATCAAAAAGAAAAGAACCATTGCCCTCAAATCCACAACTTCACCTGATTATGAAACAGATGACTCTGAAGATGAAGATCAGGATGAGGAGATGGCTCTCATCACCCGGAAAATCAAGAAGTTTCTAAGAAAAAGAAACAGGGGATGAGAAAGAAATTACAAAAGGGGATCAAAGCATAGAAAAGGAGAAAGATCAAACCCTATATGCTACGAGTGCAAGAAGCCAGGACATTTCAGATCCGATGTCCTCAATTGAAGAAAGGTCCAAAGAAATTCAAAAAGAAGGCAATGATGGCGACCTGGAGTGCGAGTGATGACTCAAGCTCCGACGAGGAAACCTCAACGAACAAGCCAATCTGTGCCTGATGGCACATGAAAATGAGGTAACTTCTGAATCCACTAGTGAATTTACTTTTGAAGAATTGCATGAAGCTTTCTATGATTCAATTGATGAATTAAAGAAACTAGGGAAGAAAAACAAAGAGCTGAAATTGGAAAATCAGTCCTTAGTGAAACAAGCTGAAATTCTTTCAATTGAAAAATTCACCATTGATTCAAGAAAATCAAAACTTAAGGATGAAATTAACAGCTGAAATCTATAGTAGATAAGTTCACCTTAAGTTCAAACAACTAAATATGATCCTTGATAATCAGAAAGCTATATATGATAAGCTGGACTTGGTTATAAACCCCTGAAGAAACAAAAATTTTGAAGGATATTTATGCAATATTCAAGCAAAAGCCTACAAATATTACTTGTTTTAAATGTGGAAGAATAGGACATAAATCATACACATGTCTTATTAACAAATATGCAAACACAAAGAAAATATGGGTTCCAAAAGGAACCATTCTGACTAACCTGAAAGGACCCAAGAAAGCTTGGGTACCTAAGACAGAAACTTGATCTGTGCTTGCAGGTGTGTCTAGCATCCCAAGAAGGAAACAGAAATGGTATCTTGACAGCGGATGCTCGAGACACATGACTGGTGATGAATCACAATTCATCACGCTTGATGCTAAAGATGGAGGGATGGTCACCTTTGGAGATAATGGCAAAGGAAAGATCATCGGGATAGGTAACATTGGTATCACTCCCTCCAAATACATTGAGAATATTTTACTGTTAAAGGTTTAAAGCATAACTTACTCAGCATTAGTCAATTCTGTGATAAAGGGTATAAAGTAAGTTTTGAATCATCTGTATGCATTGTGACGAGTCCTATTAACGATGGCATTAAATTTATAGGACATAGGCATGGCAATGTTTATATGGTAGACTTGAATGATTTAAATTAGACATGCAATGCCTAGTTTCCTTAAATGCTAAAATAAATGAGACTAGTTGGCTGTGGCATCGTAGACTTGCACATATTAGCATGCATTCTCTTTCAAAATTAATCAAAAAGGATTTAGTTCTCGGTTTGCCAAAATTAAATTTTGAAAAGGATAGAATTTGTGATGCATGCCAAGTAGGTAAACAAACTAGAGTATCATTTAAATCCAAAAACACTATTTCAACTTCTAGACCTTTAGAGCTCTTACATATGGATTTATTTGGACCAACTAAACACTAGTCTAGGAGGAAAACGATATGGATTTGTAATAATTGATGATTACTCTCGTTTTACTTGGGTTTTTTTTTTAGCTCACAAAAATGAAACTTTTCAAATTTTCACGAAATTTCTTCGAAAAGTCACTAATGAAAAAGGGTTTTCAATTCAAAATATTAGAAGTGATCATGGAACAGAATTTGAAAATCATGACTTTGAAAATTTTTGTGATGAAAATAGAATTGGCCATAACTTCTCTGCTCCTAGGACACCCCAACAGAATGGGGTAGTTGAAAGGAAAAATAGAACCTTAGAAGAAATGGCCCGTACCATGCTCTGTGAAAGCAACCTTCCAAAATATTTTTGGGTGGAAGCTATTAACACAGCATGTTACATTTTAAATCGTGCTTTAATAAGACAATTTTTAAAGAAAACCCCCTATGAACTTTGGAAAGGAAGAAAACCAAATATTGCCTATTTTCATGTTTTTGGTTGCCGATGTTTTGTATTAAATAATGGCAAAGAAAAACTTGGTAAATTTGATGCAAAATCAGATGAAGCAATCCTTCTAGGTTACTCCTCCACTAGTAAAGCATTAGAGTGTTCAACAAAAGAACCTTAGTAGTTGAGGAGTCCATACATGTTGTCTTTGATGAATCTAACGATCTTCCTTCAAGGAAGAATGAGGGTGTTGATGATGCAGATCCACTAATAGAAGGTATGAAGGAGATCACTCTGAAAGATTCAGCAACTCCAGAAGACAAGGATCAAGAAGATGAACAAAATGAGAAAGGTGAAGAAATTCAAGAACAACCTCAAGGTACAAATGACTTACCCAAGGAATGGAGGTATGTTCACAACCACCCTAAGGAATTAATTATCGGTGATCCTATGCATGGGGTAAAAACACGTTCTTCACTTAGAGATGTACTTAATCATTTGCTTTTGTATCTCAACTTGAACCTAAAACTTTTGAAGAAGCTGAAAATGATCATAACTGGATTAATGCTATGCAAGAAGAACTCAGTCAATTTGAAAGAAATAATGTTTGGACCTTAGTGAAAAGACCTAAAGATTATTCAATAATTGGCACAAAATGGGTCTTTAGAAACAAGTTAGATGAGCATGGAAATGTAATTAGAAATAAAGCAAGACTGGTTGCTAAGGGATATAATCAAGAAGAAGGAATTGATTTTGATGAAACCTTTGCACCTGTTGCTAGATTAGAAGCCATTAGACTTCTACTTGCTTATGCTTGCTTTATGAAATTCAAACTATTTCAAATGGATGTTAAAAGTACATTTTTAAATGGATATATTTCTGAAGAAGTATATGTAGAACAACCCCCTGGATTTGAAAATCATGCTTTTTCCAATCATGTCTTTAGATTAAATAAAGCTTTATATGGTCTAAAACAAGCACCTAGAGCATGGTATGAAAGGCTAAGCAAATTTTACTAAATAATGGTTTCTCAAGAGGCAATGTAGACACAACCCTATTTATTAGAAGAAACCAAAATGATATGCTAATTATACAAATTTATGTTGATGACATAATTTTTGGGTCTACTAATGAATCCCTTTGTCAAGACTTTGCTAAGCTTATGCAGGGAGAGTTCGAGATGAGCATGATGGGAGAACTCACTTTCTTTCTTGGACTCCAAATCAAACAATCAAAAGAGGGAATCTCCATCACCCAAAGCAAGTACACCAAGGAACTACTCAAAAGATTTGGAATGGAGAACTGCAAACCTATTGGCACACCAATGAGTCCCTCAAGTAAGCTTGACAAGGATGATGAAGGTAAAAGCGTAGACTTAAAATACTACAGAGGTATGATTGGCTCATTATTATATCTAACTGCAAGTAGGCCTGATATCATGTTTAGTGTTTGCTTATGTGCAAGATATCAATCTAATCCTAAGGAATCTCATTTGAATGCTGTTAAAAGAATCCTTAGATACTTAAATGGTACACAAACTATAGGGTTATGGTACTCTAAGGACTCACAAATTAATTTGTTAGGATATTCTGATGCTGATTTTGCTGGATGTAAATTAGATAGAAAAAGCACAAGTGGAACTTGCCAATTTCTTGGAGTTAACCTAATCTCATGGTTTAGCAAGAAACAAAATTCGGTGGCACTGTCTACGGCTGAGGCCGAATACATTGCAGCCGGAAGTTGTTGTGCTCAAATCTTGTGGATTAAGCAACAACTCGAAGATTTTGGAATCAAACTTAATGAAACTCCAATAAAATGTGACAATACAAGTGCCATAAATCTATCTAAAAATCCAATACAACACTCAAGATCCAAACATATTGAAATAAGACATCATTTTATAAGAGAACATGTTCAAAACAAAAATATAATTCTTGAATATGTTTGCACTGAAAATCAATTAGCCGATATCTTTACAAAGGCCCTTAGTGAGGATAGATTCTGTGAAATTAGGAGAAATCTAGGAATTTAGATCCATTTGCCTAAACTTCTCTTAATTATTATCAAATATTCTTAGAGCTCAATTTCCAACAACTATCCTGATTCCAAAAGCTCAGTTTTATCTCTCTAAAAACTTATCATTGAGCAAAATTCCTTCTCCCAAAATTTTGAATTTTTTTGGAATTTATTTGTATTTTTCCTGATTTTCTGAACTTCATGAGTCGACCCCCATGAGTCGACTCAATGGCAAACTTGTAAATCCCACCAACTTCCATCGGGTTCATTGTTTTTAAAACGGGAAACCCTGTTTATGAGATGACTCATCTTCTCGTCGTCTTCCTTCCGAAAGCCGTCCTCTCCAACTCTTTTTGCTCCAAATCCAAGGATCAATTCTGAGGCAATTCTCCCTCCTCTCCACCAAAAATCGCCTCCTTGAAAAGGACTTTTCTGTGCTTTCTCGCAGTGATAGGCGCGGGTGGAACGTGCCCTAAACTTCACCGTTCATTCAAAATCCACTTCTTTTCTCCACCAAAATTCTTCTTTACTCTTTTGTGATCCCTCCTCCACTGAATTCAAGTCTTCTTGTCTGCTACTTTATTGGATATGGCTCCAAAGATGAAACTTCTCCAAAGGAGGAAATCAATCCGAGAGCCTGAGGAAATTGTCCGAAAGAAAAGGCATGCTCAGTCTTCCACTGTTTCCAATCCAGTTTCAGTACCTGCTCAAGGTCCCTCTCAATCCTCCATAAGCCCCAGTGTAAATCTTCTTTCTGATAGAAAAGTAGAAACCGGGAAAAATATAGATTTTCGGTTCTTTGAGAAAGAAGGCTTTACTTTTGCTACCAAGATCAAAAATCAAGGATGGGAACTTTATTGCTCTCTTAAGGAAGTCACCTATGTTGATCTAGTCAGAGAGTTCTACCAGAACCTACATTATGGAAGTGGGTCAGTGACTTCAACAGTCAAGGGGATTGACATCTGTTTGGATTCTAGGATATTGGGAGAGATACTTCAGTTGCCTAGTGAAGGATACTCATATATGGAACTCCCAATTAAAGAAGAAGGGATCAGAATTATCTTAGGAGAAGATTTTTAGGAAGTTTAAACAGATTGGAAGCAAAGCTACTGTCCATTGAGATGAGGGTCCTGCATCAGATTGTGACAAAACTATTCTTTCCTAGGAGTGGTAGACATGACTTACTATCTGGCAGAGATGTATGTGTCATGTTTCATATCATCACTCAGACCCCCCTAAACCTCCCTGCACTTATGATAGAGGCCATGAGAGAAACTTTGAACAGATCCAAGGCACACTTGCCTTATGGTATGGCCCTTACTAGAGTATTTAGGAGGTTTGGAGTTAGCTGTGAGGGGGAGACACCTACCAAGCTCTCGCATGTGGACACTTTCAACCAACACAGCCTGCACCGAATGGGAATTACAAAGACTGTTGGTGGTTGGATCAAGGGCTCTGAAGAAAGAGCTGAGGAAAGAGCTGAAGACAGAACTGAAGGCAGAGTAGAAGAAGAAGGTCCATCTTCTCCTGTACATGACTTCAGGGCAGCTTCACCAGATACCCAGTTCATTCCTGATACTGAGGCTGGCCCTTCTAAGTTTACTAGGATGCCCACACCAGTGTATCAGCCAGAGAGCAGAGCACCTCATTCAGAGTTCAGACTGGCTGATGATCAGATCGAGCATATATCTCAGCGTGTGGCTTCTTTGTTGTCTAGCCAGTGGAGTAGTACTTCTTTTACACCTGGAGCTACTTCTTCTGATCAGACCATTACTCCCCACATCTCCACTGTATTTCAGATGATTTCAGATCAGTCCGTCAGGATACAGCAGCTTGAGGATACAGTCTGGAGACTTACTGGCAGAGTTCTTGACTTGCAGGGGCAAGTTCTTGCATTGGCCCATCCCCAGCCACAGGAGTCTACTATTGAGGTCACAGACCTCACTGCAGAGGCTGGAAGGCTCAGAGGAGCATTAGAAGGTGGATATGAGCTACTGAGGAAAGAGATCAGAGGATCGAGTGAGCATGCTACCACCCAGTTCACTGCTCTACTTCAATCTGTTTCCAGAGCACTGAACGTACTTGATTCTATCAGACTCATGGTATCAGCCCTAGTATCTCTGCGTTCTCAGCCTCCCAGTTTATCTCGTTCTCCTACTCGTGGCAGAGGCAGACGGGGTAGAGGACGCACTTCTGATCCATCATCTTCTCATACTATATCTGATGACTCTGATCATTGACTTATCTAGATCTTAGGAGTTAGTATCTTGTTCTAGGATCTATACCTTGGGGCCATGAATTGACATTTAGCTGGTTGAATTTTATGTATTGAAATAATTATGATATTAATGGAATCATCTTTTACCTATATTTCTACCTCTTTGTAATGATTATATTTTGGTTATATTTCAATCTCTGATACATCTATTGAAATATTATCTTCTCCTTGTTGTTGTTTGCTATTGATAATTGCTATATTAAGGGGGAGCAAACATCTGTGAAAAACTCTAAAGAGGAAGAAATTAAAGAATATTTCAGAAAAAGAAAAGGAAGAGTTAACTATGTTTGATGATGTCAAAAAGGGGGAGAAATCAAAATTAAACAAAAATTGAAATTAGACAAAAAGCAAAACCCTAAATTATGAGAAAAAAGGGGAGAAATTAAATTAAAATAAATATTGAAGAAATTAAACAAATATTGGAGAAATTAGACAAAAACAAGGATTGAAAGATTAAACAAAACTTTGAGAAATTTTAGTATCAGACAGAACTTTAACAAAGAGTTATCCATCAAAAGCAAAATCATGAGTACAATGCACATAAGTGTTTTTTTTATATATAAGCTCTGATATTCAAACTTGCTTTTGAAATTTTACTCACCTTGATACATCAATAAGAAATTTGTTTTACTCTGATACATCCTACAATTTCTTTCAACTTGATCTGATACATGATAACATTTGATCCGATACAGTGTGAAGGTTTCTCTAATATATTATAACATTTGCTCTGATACTGTATGAAATTTTCTCTGATACATTAAAAATTTTCTTGCTCTGATAATTATAAAATCTTTTCTGATATCATTGTAAAAATTATTTTTGCTCTGATACATAGAAAAAGTTATTTATCTTCTCTTGCTCTGATATATCTTGAACTCAAAATGATCTAATATCCTTTTCAAATCTTTAAGAAAATGGACAAACTATTTTTGCATTTATATTACATGCCAAAAGAATCATACTCTTTTCAAGCATATACACCTATAATGGATTCTTTTGAAATTAATGCATTAACATAAATATTTTTGTTCATATATTTTGTCATCATCAAAAAGGGGGAGATTGTTGCTCCTAGATTGATTTTGATGATTACAAAGCAGATTGAAGGGATACAAAATTTTAAAATGAAAAAGTCCTTATGCTCTTCAAGGGCAAAATCATAATTTCACTAAAATCCTGATTTGATAGTACCATTTGGTAGAACAAATGATTTGAAATCTATTAGTGAAAATTTCATTGTGTTTGGACTTATATTTTTGAAGATATGAAGGTTTGAAGTGCATGAGTCGACTCATGAGTCAACTCATGGCACTGTGAGCTGATTGGCACGCAAAAATTCTCCTTGGCACGCTAGTTTTCTGGCTTGGCACGACCTATGAGTCGACTCATGAGTCGACCCACAAGGCATGAGTCGACTCATGAGTCGACCCCTGCTGATTTGAGCCAAGAAATTCCAGAAAAGCATTCTCTGGTTTTTGCAACAGAGGTCGACTCATGAGTTGACCCCTGAAGCATGAGTCGACTCATGAGTCGACCCCTGCGACGGGAAATATCAGCAACGGCTATTTTTTTGCCCGTTTTAATTATCATTTATGCTTCCTAAAAATCCTCTAACGGCTCTTTATCTGCCTAAATTGTTTTCTCTTGCTTCTAATGCTACAAAATGCTTAATTTGATGAAAGAAATTGCAGATTAAATAGCGGATCAAACGTGAAATCAAATGTGAAGAGAAAAAGGAGGAAAAAGAGAAGAACAGAAGAGAGGATCCGAAATTTGCAAGAAAAAGCCTGAGATCAACGAAATATCCATAGAGAAAAAGAGAGAGGATCCACAATATACCAGAGAGATTGTGAAAGAGAAAAGGAAGATCTTTCAAGGAGAGAATTCTTCACGCCTATCGTTTCAACCTTGATCTAGAGATCGTTCAAAGCTTTCAAGAGATCTTCAATCAACAATCAACCTCTTCTCAAGCGTTCAACCGTTCATTCATCTTGAGAAAATCTGAAAAAGGGGTTCTTCATTTGAGTAAAGCTTTTATTGTTATATTTTCTCATTTAAGGAGCTGTTATTGTATTCATCTGTGCTCTAAATATTCTTACTCTTTGTGAGTTTTTGCTCTTGTTTTTGGAGGATTTCCAAAACAAGGAAAGGTTGATCCGAACCTGAAATCAGAGTGTTTTGGGTTTGCTTGTACCCGGGAAACAAGTGTTCTAGCTTGGGATAGCTAGGGTCGGAGTTTCCGACGTCTTGTATTCTAGCTTGGGATAGCTAGTGTCGGAGTTTCCGACGTTTTGTATTCGGGTTGAATACAAAGGATAGTGGATTGAAATTCCCAAGTGGGATCTTGGAGAGTGGATGTAGGTGCAAGGTTAGCACCGAACCACTATAAATCCTTGTGTTTGTGGTGTGCTTTATCGCTTTATCTTATTTCTTTATTATATCCTTGCAATACTACTTTAGGTAATTAATATTGATTTAAAGCCATTGTTTTGTTCTTCATAAGTTATTTGTTGGGCTTAAAATTTTTAGAAACCCAATTCACCCCCCCTCTTGGGTTGCATAGCTGGGCAACAAAATTATATTAAGTTGTAATGTCGGGATTCACTTTTTAATCAAAAATTGAATTCTTAAGATCAATTGGTGTTGAGAAAAATATGATAGATGATTTTCTAATTAGATCCGTATGTTGGTTATTGCTCCATGAATTGATTTTGATGATTACAAAATATTTGAGGGGGTTACTAATGATTTTGGCTTGAAAAATGATTTATTGTATTTCAGGGGCAAAATCATAATTTTATCAAGTTCTGATTCGAAAGTCTCAAGAGTAAGAACAGAAGATTTATGATTTATTGGAGGTAATTTCATATTTTTTGGATGTATATTTTGAGAGAAAATCAAGTTTCAAGAAAAGGGTCGACCCCTAGATCGACCCCTGTTAAAAGGGGCTGAACGGTACGCTATTTTTGGCTGGCACACCTAAAGGGGACGATCTCAAGATAAAGGTTGATCTCTGTTATCTGTGCAAGTCAAAGATACAAAATAATTATTTTCTATTCTGCACCACAGAGGTCGATCCCTGGGGTCAACCCCGTGCAAGGGACGACCCCTAGGATCGACCCCTGTAATAAAAAATCTCCGTAATGATTAGTTTTCAGCTCGTTTTGGTCGTATTTAATACTCATTTAAAGCTCTTCAATGGCTAAACTTGTCTAGATTTCTCTCCACCATCTATTGAAGATATAAAGGCACTTAAAGGAGAAAAAAATATAAGAGATTTAAACATTCATTTCAGCCCTAAGCAAAAAGCCCTTTTCAAGCAAAAGAAGCTTTCATTTCAAGTTCACCAACCCCTTAAAAGCTCTTTCAAGTCTTCCACAACCTTGAGAAAAATCAGAAAAGCTTCCTCTTTATTGTGTAAAGTGCACTTAAAGTTTTATTTGCTCATTAAAGAAGCTAAACTTGTATTTCTTTGTCATTAATTCTTATACTCTATTTTTGTCTTGATCTTTAGTTTTGGAAGGGTTCTAAAACTTGGATAGGTTGATCTGAACCTTGAATCAGATTGTATTGAATTGGCTTGTACCTGAGAAATAAGTATTTTAGCTTGGGATAGCTAGAGTCGAAGGTACAGACATTGTATTTTTGTTGAATACATTTTAGTGGATTTAAATTCTCAAGTAGGAGCTTGGAGAGTGGATGTAGGTATAAGTTGGCATCGAACCACTATAAATCTTGATTGTTTGTATTGTGTTTACTTGCTCTCTTTCTAAATTTTTTTATTTTCTTGCATCCTTGCATCTCATTTCTATACCTTACTTAAATCACTTACTACATATAACTTGCTTATTATTACTTAATCCTTGTAGTTCTAAATTAACTTTAAAATTTCAAAAATCTAATTCACCCCCCTCCCTCTTAGGTTGCATAGCTGGACAACAAGTGATATCAGAGTACAGTGCTCTAGTCCTACTTTGATTTAACCATCAAAGAGCTAAAGATCTATGGCAACTCAAGTTGGTGCTTCACTAGCCGAAGGGCAGTCCACAAACCAACCTCCACTTTTCAATGTGTTAAACTACACCTATTGAAAAGCTCGGATGAAAATTTTTATTCAAGCACTTGACTATGATATGTGGAGTAACATAGTTAATGGACCACACACCCACTAAGATAATTGATGGTGTAGAATCAACGAAATTCGAAAGAGAATGGGATGAGGTTGATAAAAAAATAGCTCAACTCAATGCTAAAGCCATGAATATTTTATATTGTGCTTTAAATGCTAATAAATTTAATCATATTTCAATATGTATGTCGGCTAAAAAAATATGGGATAGGTTTGAAGTAACACATGAAGGCACTAATCAAGTTAAAGAATCAAAAATTAACATACTTGTGCACAAATATGAACTCTTTAAAATAGAATACGATAAATCAATAACTGAAATATTTACTCATTTTACGGATATTATTAATGGTCTAAAAAGTCTTAGGAAGTCTTATTTTAACAGCGATCTTGTGAGAAAGATTCTTAGGTCTTTACTAAGGACTTGGGAGGTCAAAGTGACCGCAATGCAAGAAGCCAAAGATCTAAATGTTTTACCCTTGGAGGAGCTTCTAGGATCGCTAATGACATACAAGCTAAGCATGAAACAACATCAAAAAGAAGATGTCAAGAAGAAGAGGACAATCACCCTTAAATTCATTGCTCAACTCGATGAGGAATCCGATGAAACAGAAAATGAAGAGCAAGATGAAGAAATAGCCCTCATCACTAGAAAGTTTAAAAGATTTTTGAAGAAAAGTAAACAAAGGATGAGGAAGAGGCCACCTACAAAAGAGAAGTAGAGCAAGGAGAAGGATAAGGAGCAGCCCCTTATTTGTTATGAATGTAAGAAGTCGGGATACTTTAGGTTCGAATATCCACAACTTAAGAAGGGTCCCAAGAAGTACAAAAAAAAGGCTATGATGGCTACGTGGAGTGATAGTGATGAGTCAAGCTCCGAAGAAGAAAATTCATATGAACAAGCCAACTTGTGCCTTATAGCACATGAAAATGAGATAAATACTGAAACTCCTAATGACTTTATTTATGAAGAACTTCAAGAAGTATTTTATGATCTAGTTGATGATCTAAAGAAGTTAGGAGTAAAGAATAAAGAATTAAAATTAAAAAATCAATCTTCACTAAAAGAAAATGAGATTATTTCAAATAAAAAATTGATGTTGATACAAGAAAATCTGAACTTAAAAAATAAAATTGCTAAGTTAAAATCTATGGTAGAAAAGTTTACTCTAAGTTCAAATAAACTTTAAATAATACTTAATAATCAAAAGGCTGTTTATGATAAAGCCGGTCTTGGCTACAATCCTTTAAAGAAACAAAAATTTTTAAAAAATATTTTTGTGAACTCATCAAGCAATAAGTTTTTAAATATTACTTGCTTTAAATATAGTAAAGTAGGATACAAATTTTATACATATTTCTCTAGCAAATCTAAAAATTCTAATGTAAAGAAAATATGGATTCCAAAATATTGCTCCTAGATTGATTTTGATGATTACAAAGCAGATTGAAGGGATACAATCAATTGAAAAAGTCCTTATGCTCTTCAAGGGCAAAATCGTAATTTCACTAAAATCCTGATTTGATAGTACCATTTGGTAGAACAAATGATTTGAAATCTATTGGTGAAAATTTCATTGTGTTTGGACTAATATTTTTGAAGTTATGAAGGTTTGAAGTGCATGAGTCGACTCATGAGTCAACTCATGGCACTATGAGCTGAATGGCACGAAAAAATTCCCATGGCACGCTGGATTTTTGGCTTGGCACGACCTGTGAGTCGACTCATGAGTCGACCCATAAGGCATGAGTCGACTCATGAGTCGACCTCTGCTGATTTGAGCCGAAAAATCCAGAAATCAGATCTTCTGGTCTGTTGCAACAGAAGTCGACTCATGAGTCGACTCCTGAAGCATGAGTCGACTCATGAGTCGACCCCTGCGACGGGAAATGTCAGCAACGGCTATTTTTTTGCCCGTTTTAATTGCCATTTATGCTTCCTAAAAATCCTCTAACGGCTCTTTATCTGCCTAAATTGTTTTCTCTTGCTTCTAATGCTACAAAATGCTTTAAATGATGAAAGAAATTGCAGATTAAATAGCGGATCAAACGTGAAGAGAAAAAAAAAGAGAAAAAGAAGAAAAAGAGAAGAACAGAAGAGAGGATCCGAAATTTGCAAGAAAAAGCCTGAGATCAAAGAAATATCCATAGAGAAAAAGAGAGAGGATCCACAATATACCAGAGAGATTGTGAAAGAGAAAAGGAAGATCTTTCAAGGAGAGAATTCTTCACGCCTATCGTTTCAACCTTGATCTAGAGATCGTTCAAAGCTTTCAAGAGATCTTCAATCAACAATCAACCTCTTCTCAAGCGTTCAACCATTCATTCATCTTGAGAAAATCTGAAAAAGGGGTTCTTCATTTGAGTAAAGTTTTTATTGTTATATTTGCTCATTTAAGGAGCTGTTTTTGTATTCATCTGTGCTCTAAATATTCTTACTCTTTGTGAGTTTTTGCTCTTGTTTTTGGAGGATTTCCAAAACAAGGAAAGGTTGATCCGAACCTGAAATCGGAGTGTTTTGGGTTGGCTTGTACCCGGGAAACAAGTGTTCTAGCTTGGGATAGCTAGGGTCGGAGTTTCCGACGTCCTGTATTCTAGCTTGGGATAGCTAGTGTCGGAGTTTCCGACATTTTGTATTCGGGTTGAATACAAAGGATAGTGGATTAAAATTCCCAAGTAGGATCTTGGGGAGTGGACGTAGGTGCAAGGTTAGCACCGAACCACTATAAATCCTTGTGTTTGTGGTGTGCTTTATCGCTTTATCTTATTTCTTTATTATATCCTTGCAATACTGCTTTAGTTAATTAATATTGATTTAAAGCCATTGTTTTGTTCTTCATAAGTCATTTGTTGGGCTTAAAATTTTTAGAAACCCAATTCACCCCCCCTCTTGGGTTGCATAGCTGGGCAACAAGTGGTATCAGAGCCAGTGCTCTAGCCCTTCTTTGATCTAACAATCAAAGAGCCAAAGATCTATGGCAACCCATGTTGGAACTTCTCTAGTTGAGGGGCAATCAACAAACCGACCTCCACTTTTCAATGGGTCTAATTACACCTATTGGAAAGCTCGGATGAAGATTTTCATACAAGCACTCGACTATGATATGTGGAGTATCATAGTGAATGGTCCTCACACACCCACCAAGATTATAGATGGTGAGGAGTCAACCAAACCCGAGAAAGAATGGGATGAGGTTGACAAGAAATTGGCACAATTAAATGCCAAAGCTATGAATGTTCTTTATTGTGCACTAGATGCTAGTGAATTTAATCGCATTTCTACTTGTGCATCTGCTAAAAAAATATGGAATAGGTTAGAAGTCACCCATGAGGGAACAAATCAAGTAAAAGAGTCTAAAATAAACATGCTTGTACATAAATATGAATTGTTCAAAATAGAGCATGATGAGTCCATAACTGCTATGTTTACTCGTTTTACTGATATAATCAATGGTTTAAAGAGTCTTGGCAAATCTTATACTAACAGTGAACTTGTAAGGAAGATTCTCAGGTCACTGCCAAGAACTTGGGAAGCCAAGGTGACTGCCATCCAAGAAGCAAAGGACTTGAACACTCTACCTCTAGAAGAGCTTCTTGGATCCTTGATGACTCATGAACTTAGCATGATGCAACATCAAGAGGATGAAATCAAAAAGAAAAGAACCATTGCCCTCAAATCCACAACTTCACCTGATTATGAAACAGATGACTCTGAAGATGAAGATCAGGATGAAGAGATGGCTCTCATCACCCGGAAATTCAAGAAGTTTCTAAGAAAAAGGAAACAGGGGATGAGAAAGAAATTTACAAAAGGGGATCAAAGCATAGAAAAGGAGAAAGATCAAACCCCTATATGCTATGAGTGCAAGAAGCCAGGACATTTCAGATCCGAATGTCCTCAATTGAAGAAAGGTCCAAAGAAATTCAAAAAGAAGGCAATGATGGCGACCTGGAGTGCGAGTGATGACTCAAGCTCCGACGAGGAAACCTCAACCGAACAAGCCAATCTGTGCCTGATGGCACATGAAAATGAGGTAACTTCTGAATCCACTAGTGAATTTACTTTTGAAGAATTGCATGAAGCTTTCTATGATTCAATTGATGAATTAAAGAAACTAGGGAAGAAAAACAAAGAGCTGAAATTGAAAAATCAGTCCTTAGTGAAACAAGCTGAAATTCTTTCAATTGAAAAATTCACATTGATTCAAGAAAATCAAAACTTTAAGGATGAAATTAACAGACTGAAATCTATAGTAGATAAGTTCACCTTAAGTTCAAACAAGCTAAATATGATCCTTGATAATCAGAAAGCTATATATGATAAGGCTGGACTTGGTTACAAACCCCTGAAGAAACAAAAATTTTTGAAGGATATTTATGCAAATTATTCAAACAAAAAGCCTACAAATATTACTTGTTTTAAATGTGGAAGAATAGGACATAAATCATACACATGTCTTATTAACAAATATGCAAACACAAAGAAAATATGGGTTCCAAAAGGAACCATTCTGACTAACCTGAAAGGACCCAAGAAAGCTTGGGTACCTAAGACAGAAACTTGATCTGTGCTTGCAGGTGTGTCTAGCATCCCAAGAAGGAAACAGGAAATGGTATCTTGACAGCGGATGCTCGAGACACATGACTGGTAATGAATCACAATTCATCACGTTTGATGCTAAGGATGGAGGGATGGTCACCTTTGGAGATAATGGCAAAGGAAAGATCATCGGGATAGGTAACATTGGTATCACTCCCTCCAAATACATTGAGAATGTTTTACTTGTTAAAGGTTTAAAGCATAACTTACTTAGCATTAGTCAATTCTGTGATAAAGGGTATAAAGTAAGTTTTGAATCATCTGTATGCATTGTGACGAGTCCTATTAACGATGGCATTAAATTTATAGGACATAGGCATGGCAATGTTTATATGGTAGACTTGAATGATTTAACTAAATTAGACATGCAATGCCTAGTTTCCTTAAATGCTAAAATAAATGAGACTAGTTGGCTGTGGCATCGTAGACTTGCACATATTAGCATGCATTCTCTTTCAAAATTAATCAAAAAGGATTTAGTTCTCGGTTTGCCAAAATTGAATTTTGAAAAGGATAGAATTTGTGATGCATGCCAATTAGGTAAACAAACTAGAGTATCATTTAAATCCAAAAATACTATTTCAACTTCTAGACCTTTAGAGCTCTTACATATGGATTTATTTGGACCAACTAAAACCACTAGTCTAGGAGGAAAACGATATGGATTTGTATTAATTGATGATTACTCTCGTTTTACTTGGATTTTCTTTTTAGCTCACAAAAATGAAACTTTTCAAATTTTCACGAAATTTCATCGAAAAGTCACTAATGAAAAAGGGTTTTCAATTCAAAATATTAGAAGTGATCATGGAACAGAATTTGAAAATCATGACTTTGAAAATTTTTGTGATGAAAATGGAATTGGCCACAACTTCTCTGCTCCTAGGACACCCCAACAAAATGGGGTAGTTGAAAGGAAAAATAGAACCTTAGAAGAAATGGCCCGTACCATGCTCTATGAAAGCAACCTTCCAAAATATTTTTGGGCAGAAGCTATTAACACAGCATGTTACATTTTAAATCGTGCTTTAATAAGACAATTTTTAAAGAAAACCCCCTATGAACTTTGGAAAGGAAGAAAACCAAATATTGCCTATTTTCATGTTTTTGGTTGCCGATGTTTTGTATTAAATAATGGCAAAGAAAAACTTGGTAAATTTGATGCAAAATCAGATGAAGCAATCCTTCTAGGTTACTCCTCCACTAGTAAAGCATTTAGAGTGTTCAACAAAAGAACCTTAGTAGTTGAGGAGTCCATACATGTTGTCTTTGATGAATCTAACGATCTTCCTTCAAGGAAGAATAAGGGTGTTGATGATGCAGATCCACTAATAGAAGGTATGAAGGAGATAACTCTAAAAGATTCAGCAACTCCAGAAGACAAGGATCAAGAAGATGAACAAAATGAGAAAGGTGAAGAAATTCAAGAACAACCTCAAGGTACAAATGACTTACCCAAGGAATGGAGGTATGTTCACAACCACCCTAAGGAATTAATTATCGGTGATCCTATGCATGGGGTAAAAACACGTTCTTCACTTAGAGATGTACTTAATCATTGTGCTTTTGTATCTCAACTTGAACCTAAAACTTTTGAAGAAGCTGAAAATGATCATAACTGGATTCATGCTATGCAAGAAGAACTCAGTCAATTTGAAAGAAATAATGTTTGGACCTTAGTGAAAAGACCTAAAGATTATTCAATAATTGGCACAAAATGGGTCTTTAGAAACAAGTTAGATGAGCATGGAAATGTAATTAGAAATAAAGCAAGACTGGTTGCTAAGGGATATAATCAAGAAGAAGGAATTGATTTTGATGAAACCTTTGCACCTGTTGCTAGATTAGAAGCCATTAGACTTCTACTTGCTTATGCTTGCTTTATGAAATTCAAACTATTTCAAATGGATGTTAAAAGTGCATTTTTAAATGGATATATTTCTGAAGAAGTATATGTAGAACAACCCCCAGGATTTGAAAATCATGCTTTTCCCAATCATGTCTTCAGATTAAATAAAGCTTTATATGGTCTAAAACAAGCACCTAGAGCATGGTATGAAAGGCTAAGCAAATTTCTACTAAATAATGGTTTCTCAAGAGGCAATGTAGACACAACCCTATTTATTAGAAGAAACCAAAATGATATGCTAATTATACAAATTTATGTTGATGACATAATTTTTGGGTCTACTAATGAATCCCTTTGTCAAGACTTTGCTAAGCTTATGCAGGGAGAGTTCGAGATGAGCATGATGGGAGAACTCACTTTCTTCCTCGGACTCCAAATCAAACAATCAAAAGAGGGAATCTCCATCACCCAAAGCAAGTACACCAAGGAACTACTCAAAAGATTTGGAATGGAGAACTGCAAACCAATTGGCACACCAATGAGTCCCTCATGTAAGCTTGACAAGGATGATGAAGGTAAAAGCGTAGACTTAAAATACTATAGAGGTATGATTGGCTCATTATTATATTTAACTGCAAGTAGGCCTGATATCATGTTTAGTGTTTGCTTATGTGCAAGATATCAATCTAATCCTAAGGAATCTCATTTGAATGCTGTTAAAAGAATCCTTAGATACTTAAATGGTACACAAACTATAGGGTTATGGTACTCTAAGGACTCACAAATTAATTTGTTAGGATATTCTGATGCTGATTTTGCTGGATGTAAATTAGATAGAAAAAGCACAAGTGGAACTTGCCAATTTCTTGGAGTTAACCTAATCTCATGGTTTAGCAAGAAACAAAATTCGGTGGCACTGTCTACGGCTGAGGCCGAATACATTGCAGCCGGAAGTTGTTGTGCTCAAATCCTGTGGATTAAGCAACAACTCGAAGATTTTGGAATCAAACTTAATGAAACACCAATAAAATGTGATAATACAAGTGCTATAAATCTATCTAAAAATCCAATACAACATTCAAGATCTAAACATATTGAAATAAGACATCATTTTATAAGAGAACATGTTCAAAACAAAAATATAATTCTTGAATATGTTTGCACTGAAAATCAATTAGCTGATATCTTTACAAAGGCCCTTAGTGAGGAAAGATTCTGTGAAATTAGGAGAAATCTAGGAATTCTAGATCCATTTATCTGAAATTTCTCAATTTCCAAAAAATAGATGTCAAAAAACTCTTAGAGCTCAATTTTCAACATCTATCCTGGTTCCAAAAGCTCAGTTTTATCACTCTAAAAACTTATCATTGAGCAAAATTCTTTCTCCCAAAATTTTGAATTTTTCTGGAATTTATTTGCATTTTTTCTGATTTTCTGAACTTCATGAGTCGACCCCCATGAGTCGACTCAATGGCAAACTTGTAAATCCCACCAACTTCCATCGGGTTCATTGTTTTTAAAACGGAAAACCTTGTTTATGAGACGACTCATCTTCTCGTCGTCTTCCTTCCGAAAGCCGTCCCCTCCAAACTTCTGTTTTGCTCCAAATCCAAGGAACAATTCTGAGGCAATTCTCCCTCCTCCTCTCCACCAAAAATCGCCTCCTTGAAAAGGATTTTTCTGTGCTTTCTCGCAGTGTTAGGCGCGGGTGGAACGTGCCCTAGAACTTCACCGTTCATTCAAAATCCACTTCTTTTCTCCACCAAAATTCTTCTTTACTCTTTTGTGATCCCTCCTCCACTGAATTCAAGTCTTCTTGTCTGCTACCTTATTGGATATGGCTCCAAAGATGAAACTTCCCCAAAGAAGGAAATCAATCCGAGAGCCTGAGGAAATTGTCCCAAAGAAAAGGCATGCTCAATCTTCCACTGTTCCCAATCCAGTTTCAGTACCTGCTCAAGGTCCCTCTCAACCCTCCATAAGCCCCAGTGTAAATCTTCTTTCTGATAGAAAAGTAAAAACCGGAAAAAATATAGATTTTCGGTTCTTTGAGAAAGAAGGCTTTAATTTTGCTACCAAGATCAAAAATCAAGGATGGAAACTTTATTGCTCTCTTAAGGAAGTCACCTATGTTGATCTAGTCAGAGAGTTCTACCAGAACCTAAATTATGGAAACGGGTCTGTGACTTCAACTATAAAGGAGATTGACATCTGTTTGGATTCTAGGATATTGGGAGAGATACTTCAGTTGCCTAGTGAAGGATACTCATATATGGAACTCCCAATTAAAGAAAAAGGGATCAGAATTATCTTAGGAGAAGATTTTTCAGGAAGTTTAAACAGATTGGAAGCAAAGCTACTGTCCATTGAGATGAGGGTCCTGCATCAGATTGTGACAAAACTATTCTTTCCTAGGAGTGGTAGACATGACTTACTATCTGGCAGAGATGTATGTGTCATGTTTCATATCATCACTCAGACCCCCTTAAACCTCCCTACACTTATGATAGAGGCCATGAGAGAAACTTTGAACAGATCCAAGGCACACTTGCCTTATGGTATGGCCCTTACTAGAGTTTTTAGGAGGTTTGGAGTTAGCTGTGAGGGGGAGACACCTACCAAGCTCTCACATGTGGACACTTTCAACCAACACAGCCTACACCGAATGGGAATTACAAAGACTGTTGGTGGTTGGATCAAGGGCTCTGAAGAAAGAGCTGAGGAGAGAGCTGAGGAAAGAGCTGAAGACAGAACTGAAGGCAGAGTAGAAGAAGAAGGTCCATCTTCTCCTGTACATGATTTCAGGGCAGCTTCACCAGATACCCAGTTCATTCATGATACTGAGGCTGGCCCTTCTGAGTTTACTAGGATGCCCACACCAGTGTATCAGCCAGAGAGCAGAGCACCTCCATCAGAGTTCAGACTGGCTGATGATCAGATCGAGCATATATCTCAGCGTGTGGCTTCTTTGTTGTCTAGCCAGTGGAGTAGTACTTCTTTTGCACCTGGAGCTACTTCTTCTGATCAGACCATTACTCCCCACATCTCCACTATATTTCAGATGATTTCAGATCAGTCCGTCAGGATACAGCAGCTTGAGGATACAGTCTGGAGACTAACTGGCAGAGTTCTTGACTTGCAGGGGCAAGTCCTTGCATTGGCCCATCCCCAGCCACAGGAGTCTACCATTGAGGTCACAGACCTCACTGCAGAGGCTGGAAGGCTCAGAGGAGCATTAGAAGGTGGATATGAGCTACTGAGGAAAGAGATCAGAGGATCAAGTGAGCATGCTACCACCCAGTTCACTGCTCTACTTCAATCTGTTTCCAGAGCACTGAACGTCCTTGATTCTATCAGACTCATGGTATCAGCCCTAGCATCTCAGCATTCTCAGCCACCTAGTTCATCTCGTTCTCCTGCTCGTGCCATCACCTCCACTCGTGGCAGAGGCAGACGGGGTAGAGGACGCACTTCTGATCCATCATCCCCTCACCCTATATCTGATGACTCTGATCATTGACTTATCTAGATCTTAGGAGTTAGTATCTTGTTCTAGGATCTATACCTTGGGGCCATGTATTGACATTTAGCTGGTTGAATTCTATGTATTGAAACAATTATGATTTAATGGAATCATCTTTTACCTATATTTCTACCTCTTTGTAATGATTATATTTTGGTTATATTTCAATCTCTGATACATCAATTGAAATATTATCTTCTCCTTGTTGTTGTTTGCTATTGATAATTGCTATATTAAGGGGGAGCAAACATCTGTGAAAAACTCTAAAGAGGAAGAAATTAAAGAATATTTTCAGAAAAGGAAAAGAAAGAGTTAACTATGTTTGATGATGTCAAAAAGGGGGAGAAATTAAAATTAAACAAAAATTGAAATTAGACAAAAAGCAAAACCCTAAATTATGAGAAAAAGGGGAAGAAATTAAATTAAAACAAATATTGAAGAAATTAAACAAATATTAGAGAAATTAGACAAAAACAAGGATTGAAAGATTAAACAAAACTTTGAGAAATTTTGGTATCGAAATTTGGTATCAGACAGAGAAATTTGGTATCAGACAGAACTTTAATCCATCAAAAGCAAAATCATGAGTACAATGCAAATAAGTATTTTTTTATATATATGCTCTGATATTCAAACTTGCTTTTGAAATTTTACTCACCTTGAGACATCAATAAGAAATTTATTTTACTCTGATTCATCCTACAATTTCTTTCAACTTGATCTGATACATGATAACATTTGATCCGATACAGTGTGAAGATTTCTCTAAAATATTATAACATTTGCTCGATACTGAATGAAATTTTCTCTGATACATTAAAAAAATTTTTTTTGCTCTGATACATTATAAAATCTTTTCTGATATCATTGTAAAAATTATTTTTGCTCTGATACATAGAAAAAGTTATTTATCTTCTCTTGCTCTGAAATATCTTGAACTCAAAATGATCTAATACCCTTTTCAAATCTTTAAGAAAATGGACAAACTATTTTTGCATTTATATTACATGCCAAAAGAATCATACTCTTTTCAAGCATATACACCCATAATGGATTCTTTTGAAATTAATGCATTAACATAAATATTTTTGTTCATATGTTTTGTCATCATCAAAAAGGGGGAGATTGTTGCTCCTAGATTGATTTTGATGATTACAAAGCAGATTGAAGGGATACAATCAATTGAAAAAGTCCTTATGCTCTTCAAGGGCAAAATCGTAATTTCACTAAAATCCTGATTTGATAGTACCATTTGGTAGAACAAATGATTTGAAATCTATTGGTGAAAATTTCATTGTGTTTGGACTAATATTTTTGAAGTTATGAAGGTTTGAAGTGCATGAGTCGACTCATGAGTCAACTCATGGCACTATGAGCTGAATGGCACGAAAAAATTCCCATGGCACGCTGGATTTTTGGCTTGGCACGACCTGTGAGTCGACTCATGAGTCGACCCACAAGGCATGAGTCGACTCATGAGTCGACCTCTGCTGATTTGAGCCGAAAAATCCAGAAATCAGATCTTCTGGTCTGTTGCAACAGAAGTCGACTCATGAGTCGACTCCTGAAGCATGAGTCGACTCATGAGTCGACCCCTGCGACGGGAAATGTCAGCAACGGCTATTTTTTTGCCCGTTTTAATTGCCATTTATGCTTCCTAAAAATCCTCTAACGGCTCTTTATCTGCCTAAATTGTTTTCTCTTGCTTCTAATGCTACAAAATGCTTTAAATGATGAAAGAAATTGCAGATTAAATAGCGATCAAACGTGAAGAGAAAAAAAAGAGAAAAAGAAGAAAAAGAGAAGAACAGAAGAGAGGATCCGAAATTTGCAAGAAAAAGCCTGAGATCAAGAAATATCCATAGAGAAAAAGAGAGAGGATCCACAATATACCAGAGAGATTGTGAAAGAGAAAAGGAAGATCTTTCAAGGAGAGAATTCTTCACGCCTATCGTTTCAACCTTGATCTAGAGATCGTTCAAAGCTTTCAAGAGATCTTCAATCAACAATCAACCTCTTCTCAAGCGTTCAACCGTTCATTTCATCTTGAGAAAATCTGAAAAGGGGTTCTTCATTTGAGTAAAGTTTTTATTGTTATATTTGCTCATTTAAGGAGCTGTTTTTGTATTCATCTGTGCTCTAAATATTCTTACTCTTTGTGAGTTTTTGCTCTTGTTTTTGGAGGATTTCCAAAACAAGGAAAGGTTGATCCGAACCTGAAATCGGAGTGTTTTGGGTTGCTTGTACCCGGGAAACAAGTGTTCTAGCTTGGGATAGCTAGGGTCGGAGTTTCCGACGTCCTGTATTCTAGCTTGGATAGCTATGTCGGAGTTTCCGACGTTTGTATTCGGGTTGAATAAAAGGATAGTGGATTAAATTCCAAGTGGATCTTGGGAGTGGACGTAGGTGCAAGGTTAGCACCGAACCACTATAAATCCTTTGTTTGTGGTGTGCTTTATCGCTTTATCTTATTTCTTTATTATATCCTTGCAATACTGCTTTAGTTAATTAATATTGATTTAAAGCCATTGTTTGTTCTTCATAATCATTTGTTGGGCTTAAAATTTTTAGAAACCCAATTCA